>NC_089591.1:51738382-52038382 GCF_019320115.1 Miscanthus floridulus | reverse complement strand
ATTTCATCAAGGTGGTAACGCTGCCACTGAACGGTCTTTTTATTTTCTGTTGGTCCACTTTGGGAGCATTAGCGACCGAATCCAAGGACCTTTTCTACGACTGCGAGGATGACCTTGATCTTGTTTTGGGCTGAGGTGGAGGAGGAGGAGGATGACGATGAGAATTCTATTTTCTCGACGCTAATGAAGATGGAGGAGGAGGAGGAGGAGTCTCTTTTCTCGGGGCTGATGAAGATGGAGTCAGACGAGGAGGAATAGAAGGACCACATACAAATGATCTTGTTTGATTGACCACATACAACAAAGTCCACCTATTGTTCTACGAAACTAAGCCTACATTAACTTCCAAATAAGAAAAACGATGACCATAGCCATAAATAAAAGCATAACATCTTTCTAAGACCAAGGAGCATTTCTCCTAATCTTCACATCTCCGGCGAGTGGCTTCTCTTCGATCTCTAGTGCCAGCGGATGGCCATGGTTTGCATTCATTGGACCATAGTAGGCCGGTTGCCCATGGTTTGCAAGGTTGGCTGGATGAATATAGTAGGCCCTCAAAGCTTCAGCTTCTGTGTTGTTTTTTTGTGCAAATTAACAGGGTAGCGAATGACTTGAGCATAGCAATCTTCCCAGGTTCGATAAATCCTAGGCATGTGACCAACATACACTACATACTATGTCATGGTTGCCTATACATTTAAGTAAATTAGGTTGTCATTCAAACATGATATATTCTTATAAAATTTAATATATTTATGAATAACACACAACCATTGCATAGATAGGAGTGTTTGGAAAATAGCTATTCACGTGCCTTAGTAATAGTTATTAGATGTAGGAAAGATATAAAGAATATTTTTTATTCATTAAAAACCAAATGATGATTTAGAGAGCCAGTTTAAGACTTTTTGATATACTCCTAGAGATATCTCAGAGTCTTCAGTCTCACTATAAATCCCCAACCATCGGCGTGAGGTTCTTTCGCAAGTATCAGTGCAGGTAAGCATCTTTCCAAATTAGTGACACTTTGATCTGAAACTTACATGGTTGGTAGGGGCAAATATGCATCTCATACTATCCTAGGAAAGTGACATGCAAAAACTCATAATAAGATAGGATTGTTCGAAAATATTCCCAGTTTAATGCACAAGGCTACATAACTATGTATTACTTGTAATCTTGCATAAGTTAATAATTATGCATCTTTATGCTGATAGCATGGAGAATTCCATGACAAGTTTGGACATATATTAGTTCTATAGGTCTAAAGTATATATACTCCATCCTCACATCCAAAGACATTGAGCATCGGTGGCACAGTTCCAAAAACATTGAGTATCCGCTTGATGGGAGCGTAGTTGCAATTGCAAGCTATGAGGTGAGGCTAGCCATTGGTTTCACATATGTATCCGGCCAAGCTCCAATGATGCACAAGATGGTTTCACAGAGAAAACGTAAGTTTGTTTCACAGAGAAAATGCAAGTACTCCGAAAACAAACTACCATTAACGTTTAGAGAGCAATTTCTATCAAGTATTATGAGTCCCTGCTATGCTTATCTTGGTAACCAAAAATAAAATTATGCTTTTGTTCTTATTAGTATACTGATGAATAGAGCTGAGCAACGTGCTACTAAGTAACAATGTACTACTTACTAGCAATGCATCCAGAAACAGACAGCACACACTGTGTGGCAAACCTAGGTTCTAGCATTCACAGCTGCATGATCAAACTGTATGACAGCACACACTGTATGATCAAACTAATTTAAGTAAGTAGCTGTGGGACATTTCATCAGACATGTAGCGGGCAGTGAGCCACGCACTCACCGTGGGGGTGGGAAAGCAGCTGTCCGCGTGCTCCTAAAGGCCTCGGCGGTGGGACGGACAATGAAGTGCTCCGGACAGCATGGTGCTCTGGCTTGGCACGGACGGCGCGGTACTTCGGCTTGGGGCGGTGGACGGAGTGGGGCGGTGCTCCGGCGTGGGGCGGTGGATGACGTGGTTCAGTGCTCCGGCGTAGGGTGGTGCTCCGACGGTAGGGGGGAGGGGTTGGTGCGGGGTTGAAATGAATTGGGACAATTTCAACCGCGCCACTTTTATTGCAGTAGCTCATCACTGCCGGTTCTACTTGTAAACCGACAATGATGGGGCACATCACTGCCGGGTCACTCCCTAAATTGGCAGTGATGTGCTATAGCAGTTAGGTGTTAAGTAGGATAAATTTTTGTTTTCTTTCGAACTCCTCCTACTGGCGCAACGGTTAAGACCTCTCAACTTAGCCCCTAAGACCTGTGTTTGAGTCCCAGACGACCCAAAATTTTTTGTTCTATTTTATAAATTATTAATTTATTTCTAGAAATAGCTCATCACTGTCGGTTTTGCTTGCAAACCGGCAGTGATGTTGTGTAGCAGTTTGGTGTTAACTTAGGTGTTAAGTAGGATAAGTTTTTGTTTTCTTTCGAACTCCTCCTACTGGCGCAACGGTTAAGACCCCTTAACTTTGCCCTCGAGACCCGTGTTCGAGTCCTAGGCGGCCCAAATTTTTTTAATTTTTTATATATCACTACCGGTTTTCAAAATAAACCGACAATGATAACCAGTATCACTGTCGGTTTATTCTCATCCATGCCGGTTTTTTGAAACCGACAGTGATGTTTATATATATTAAAAATTTTCTTTTATATACTGAATAAATAGAAGCATATGTATTACTATGTCAAAATAACTTGATTTTTTTGGCAAGCTTGTACACCCAAATTAAGATCCCACACAGGATTTTAGGTTTTTCTGATCAGTTTTTTTTTATATTTTTTGTGTGCTGAATGAGACAAAAGAGGGTGAATTTCATCTTGGACCCAATAGATTTTTTCATCCACCTCCACAAAATTCTTATCCCTAGGGTACATTAGAGCATGTGTTAAAGTTTGGCACCATTCTGGATCTTTTTGTGGGTAGACTCAGTTCAACCTATAATTAATCGGTGCCGTCGCGTGGAAATTCAATTAAACCTTAGAAAGCAGCAAATCATCTTCGGAAAATCCTAAACTAGGCGTTTCTTCACACGTGGCACATGCAAGCCTAAGAAAAAATTTGAGACCTATACGACATCGGAATACGTATGAACCACAGAAATCTTGATAACCTATGTGTATAGTCATGGCTCGATGAAAGGGCGCATATACCTCTGTGAAGCATGTATACTCCGCCTATGTTGAAATGGCTTGAATTTTTTTGGCAAGCATGTACACCCAAATTAAGACCCCACACATGATTTTAGGTTTTTCTGATCAGTTTTTTTATTTATTATATTTTTTGTGTGCTGAATGAGACAAAAGATGGTGAATTTCATCTTGGGCCCAATAGATTTTTTTCATCCACCTCCACAAAATTCTTATCCCTACGACACATTAAAGCATGTGTAAAAGTTTGGCACCATTCCAGATCTTTTCGTGGATAAACTCAGTTCAATCTATAATTAAACGGTGTCGTCGTGCGGAAATTCAATTAAACCTAAGAAAGTAGCAAACCATCTTCGGAAAATCCTAAACTTGGTCTTTCCTTCACACGTGGCATGTGCAAGCCTAACAATAATTTTGAGACCAATACGACACCGGAATGTATATTTCTATTTGCCCAACAAATGTTACACGAATTACATGCATGACAATAATTAAACATACAAAGCCGTACATATTAAAATTAAAACCCAATTAAACTACGACCTTGAAAACCTAGCTAAATAAACATTAATTACTGTCGCGATCGATTGGGCCACGCACACTAACATGCCTCTATAGCCATATATGGTAATTGATGTCACGGATTATATATTCGCTTGTATCGATGAAGTTCAATGCCCGTATGAGTGCACTCTCTCGTGCCTCACAATACCGAAAGAATGGTCGGCCATAGATATAACCTACTGAATGACCACTACTCCTGTTAATAATCCTTATGCAGTACTGACGTCCTTCTATAGTGAGCTGGCCGAGGCTTCCATTGTAGAAGTCCCAATCGTACCCGAGTTGTTCCGAAGCTTGGTCTAAAACGGCCCACAAGCCACATGCAGCATAGGTAAGGTCCTAGAGCACAATCAGCATGTGGAGAAAAAGAAAAAAATAGAGAATGTTATTACAATAATAAACAACAAATAACTACGACTCAGGTATAAGTGACCATTTTACCACATCCGCAAAGGTTGTAGCTCGCAAACCATTCGCTTGCTTGTGGGACGGAGATATCATCAACATTCAAAGCAAGTGCCTTGAAGTGTGAGAAATTAGGCACATCATAGCAAATACGTCGAAGTGCCTCTAAACAGATGCGCACGGCACTTAATTGGGTGCTTATCACATCCGGGCTGTGTATTCCGTCCCGTGGATATGGTTCTGATGATTTAAACTCCTCACAGGGATGGAAAAACTGAGTTCACACGTCCATAGCCGACCACTTGCATTAGATGTCGTGTTCTCGACGATATCCGAGATAAAGAACCAGCTAAGTGCTATTCGTGGCCAATCTATTGGGGATATAGTCTGCGGCATATATGCATGCAACAATGATATTAAACTAATTACACTTATTTGTTAGCATCAAAAAACAAAATATGTTGAAAAATATTTTATACAATAGCTGGAATAGGGAACCGTGGAATGGCCACATTAGGAGCGAATGACTCATCGCCAGGGTGAAAACCTAGTTCTTGTGGTGGGGAAGGTTCGTTGTTCATACCACCTGATCGATAAAATGCAAAAAAATATGAACATAAAATATATGCACAAAAAATTCTTCCAAATAAAATATGGTAATATAATTAAATATAGATCGAATGCAAGGAATAAGAATATATATAAATGTAGAATGCAATGAATATAAATATAGATAAAATGAATATAGATAGAATATTGAAGAAGACAACATATCAATACCATTGAAAATGCAGAAGCCATGACCAAATCACGTAGAGAGATAGTGGATATCTTGAGAAGTGAGAGTGAAACGTGAAAAATGAGACTGAGAGAGTTCGTGGGTGGATGGGATAGATATATGTGGCCAGCAGTTTGTTTTATATAGGGGGGCATGGACATCACTGTCAGTTTTTAAATAGAACCATAACAATATATATGGACTACAATATATGTGGTTTGTTGTGAGAGGAAAACATTATATCATGGCTGATAAGGCCAGGCTGAAACCAACATGCATGGAGAGGCTAGCTCCTGGCCGAGGGCTATTTTATACGGGCTAGCAGTCGTGGTACATTTTTATTTCTAAACTAAAGTTGTTGGGGTAGGTGGGAGCAGTGTTCCAACTATTGTGGTCATGGGAGCACTGTTGGTATGTGAGGAGTATCTACACATCACTATCGGTTTTAGTTTAAAAACCGATAGTGAATTGGGCATTCGGTGTTGGTTTGAGCAACTGACTGTGATAGAAGCTATCACTATCGGTTTAAAACCAAAACCGATAGTGAAGGGCCCTGTCGCCATCTTTTTGTAAAAAATATAAAAAACACTGTCAGTTTGGAGCCTGCCATCGCAACCTTTTTGTAAAAAATATAAAAATGTTTGGCCCACCTAAGATTCGAGCACGAGTCGTAGGGTCGAGAGTGCGCGGCCTTAACCGCTGAGTTAGGATAGGGAATTCGGTTAGAATGGTTTTATTTTTTTTCTTTTATCCCATCATAAAGCACTACTAAATAATAAATGTAAAATCAAAAAAGTTTGGCCCGCCTGAGATTCGAGCGCGGGTCTCAGAGTACAGAGTGCGCGGCCTTAACCGTTGAGCTAGGATAGGGAGTTCGGTTAGTTTGCTTTTCTTTCTTTATTTATTAATAGAAATAATGCAGTTAGTTTATATTCTAAAATAACACAAAAAATTGTGTCTTGATTATTTAATTCTATGATAATTAATTAATGGTCTATAATTATCAAATAATAGTGTTTGTGAACATCATCTTAATATTTGATTATATAGTCAATAATTAAATTGTAGAGATACGCATAAAATATAAATTAAATATTCAGTGCGAATTACTGATACAACGTCTACATAATGATTACATAGTTAACAATAATCTAACTATCTTTAGGTGCATCAACCATGAGGGCCTCATTGTGATCAATTCGTACGAAAGCAGGTTCATCACCCTCTTGAAGGATAGGTAGGGGTACGTTCGCCCCAAATGGATGCATTTCCTGATAGCCCCTGTAGTCTTCTTCGTCCGTCACTCCATCGACACTGACAATCTTCCTTTTTTCTTCTAGGACTACTTTTAGCCTTCCTTTTGTGTTTAGTCCCTTGCATAGAAGACTTGCATAACATCTGTATGCGGTCTTAGTAAGATTTGATTTCCTCGAGCCGGATCCACTAGCAGCGAAAGAGAGCTGCCTTCAAGGGATCATAGGGTAGCTCCCATATCTCCTCTATGAAACCATAGTATGTCGCCTGCACGTTGCCGTTTTCGTCGTGAGCATCAAAACGAACACCATAATTTTGGTATGTGCTCTTTTCATCTTGCTTTTTTGTATAAAATGTGAATCCATTGATCTCATACCCTTGGTACTTAAGATATGTACTCGAAGGCCCCTTGGCTAAGGCATCTAGTTGATTACTTAACTTTATTCCAAGCAAGCGACGTCACAATCAGCTGACAAATTCCTCCTTATGTTTTTTTTCAGCCAAGCCTGTGACCTGCTCAGATACAGAGTTTGCAGCGATTGCTGTGCTCGTCAATGTATGGCATCACACCCTCAGCTTGCTAGAGAACAGTGAACTGTGCCTGTCTGAAATAAACAGGGTCGTCTACTATAACAGATTTCTTCCTGATCGTTCCTTTGTCACATAGTCTTCTCTCGTGACGAGATTCTGGAACTCTGACCCTTTTGATGTTCAGATAATATGTGTAGAACTCAATGGCCTTCTTCGTTGACCATCCTTCAACCATGCCCCCTTCTAGCCTGAATCTGTTCCTAACATACCTCATGAAAACTTTTATCAATCTTTTGAAAGGGAACATCTGATGCAGGTACATTGGGCCAAGGGCTCTAATTTAGTCAACAAGATGAATGAGCAGATACAATGAGATATCAAAGTAAGTCTATGGGAAATGCATCTCAAGCCTAACGAGAGTTTTGGCTATGTCCCGCTGCAACTGCTTTAGCATGGACACATCAATGACCTTTTTTGAGATCGTGTTGAAGAATGAGCAAAGCTTTATGATTGGGGCGCGGACCTTTTGGGGGAGGATACCACGCAGGGCAATAGGGAGCAGCTGAGTCATAATGACATGACAGTCATAGGCCTTCATAGGGCCATAGTTGAACTTGAGTTCTCTCATGTTCACTAGCCTCTTCGGGTTCACACAGTAGCTCGTCGGGACTTTGAGTTCATTGAAGAAAGAAATAAGCGCATGCTTTTCTTTATTCTCCAATGTCCATGACGCAACCGAAAGATCGAACTGGCCATTCTCTAGCTCCATGGGTGAAAGGTCCTAATATGGCTAGAGGGGGGGTGAATAGCCTATTTAAAAATCTACAAATCAACTAGAGCAATTTGATTAGTATGACAAATAGCAAAATGCAAACTTGCTCTAGCTCTACAAGGGTTGCAAGCCACCTATCCAACAATTCTATTAGCAATGATTACTAGGCACACAACTTGCAAAGTTACTACTCACTAAGAACTCTCAATCTTGCTACTCTAAAGAGCTCCACTAGATGAACTTAAAATAACAAAGCAAGCTCTCAATTCTAATTACACTAAAGAGCTTACCACAACTAGTTTGCAAGAATATAAATGAGTGAGTAGGGTGATTATACCGCCGTGTAGAGGAATGAACCAATCACAAGATGAATATGAAATCAATCACCAAGAGAATGTCAAATGGCAAGAGACAACCAATTTTCTCTCGAGGTTCACATGCTTGCCAACATGCTACGTCCCCGTTGTGTCAACCAACACTTGGTGGTTCGATGGCTAAGAGGTGTTGCACAAACCTCGTCCACATGATTGGACACCGCAAGAACCTACCCATAAGTGAGGTAACTCAATGACATGAGCAATCCACTAGAGTTATCTTTTGACGCTCCACCAGGGAAGGTATAAATCCCCTCATAGTCACCGAAGATGGCCACGAACAATCACCAACTCGTGCCAATCCTCCACCGCTGCACCAAGCTGTCTAGGTGGTGGCAACCACCAAGAGCAACAAGTGAAATCCGCAGCAAAACACGAATACCAAGTGCCTCTAGATGCAATCACTCAAGTAATGCACTTGGATTCTCTCACAATCTCACAATGATGATGAATCAATGATGGAGATGAGTGGGAGGGCTTTGGCTAAGCTCACAAGGTTGCTATGTCAATGCAAATGACCAAGAGAGTGAGCTTGAGCCGGCCATGGGGCTTAAATAGAAGCTCCTAAGGAATAGAGTCATTGGGCTCCTCACTGCACTGAACATAGGCCGACCAGACGCTCCGGTCAGATTGACCAGATGCTAGACCTCAGCATTCGGTCATGCGATGTGTGCCATGTGTCATCAGCTTCAAATGCCGATCGCTCGATTTCAATGATCAAGTGATGACCGGATGCGTCAGTTAGAAAGTGACCGAACGCTAGACCTCAGCGTCCGGTCGTTTCTAGTAAGGTTCCAAACACGAATTTTGCCGACTAGTCATGCTTGACTGGACCCTGCCAGTGTCCGATCAGATGACGTCCCCTTTATGGGCCTCACGTCAGCGTACGTCAGCACTGACCGGACACACCCTGCCAGCGTCCGGTCGTAGAGTGACCCAGCGTCTGGTCATTTAATCGATGCCAGCATCTTCGCTGATACTTCAGACCGGACGCGCCGATCCAACCATGGCCAGCGTCCGATCACTCCCAGTGACATCTGTCTTTTCTATCTAGGGCGCCGGTGGCACCATCGGACTGTCCGCACTCCGCCGGTGGAGTTTCTTGCCCTAGCTCCCAAACTTCACCACCCTTGATCAAATGTGCCAACCACCAAGTGTATCACCTTGTGCACATGTGTTAGCATATTTTGACAAACATTTTCAAGGGTGTCAGCACTCCACTAGATCCTAAATGCATATGCAATGAGTTAGAGCATCTAGTGGCACTTTGATAACCGCATTCCGATACGAGTTTCACCCCTCTTAATAGTACGGCTATCAATCCTAAATGTGATCACACTCTCTAAGTGTCTTGATCACCAAAACAAAATAGCTCTTCTGATTTATACCTTTGCCTTGAGCTTTTTGTTTTCCTCTTTCTTCTTTTCTAAGTTTAAGCATTTGATCATCACCATGCCATCACCATCGTCATGATCTTTGCCATTGCTTCATCACTTGGAGTAGTGTTACCTATCTCATAATCACTTTGATAAACTAGGTTAGCACTTAGGATTTCATCAATTAACCAAAATCAAACTAGAGCTTTCAATCTCCTCCTTTTTGGTAATTGATGACAATCCTTTCACAAAGATATGAGTTGAAATTTAATTGAATCCATGTTGCTTGCCCAAGCATATTTACCATATGTAAAGGATATGGACAAGTTTCATGAATCCCAAATGGTAGCAATTGCCCCCCTACATATGTGCTAAGAGTTTGGATTGTAGCTTGCACATATGCTTAGATAGGAAATATAGAAGACAATGTCTATCAAATGATGCTAAGGTATAAGAGATAGACCTTTGAAGCGTGATACCAATTAGAGTGCACCAATATACCATCCTTAGCACCATTAGTAACTAGACATACACAAAAACTAGAATACCCTATGAGATCAATATTACAAGCAAGGGTCTAGTTTTCATAGAATGAACATAGGTCTAGTTACTTTAGCCTATGCATGCTAGTTTTTCAACATTCAAACCTACAACTAGCATACACCACACAAGCATGGATATTGAAATTGAGAACTTGTACCATGCAAGCAAATATATAAAATGCACATTCAAATTCATCATACAAGTTTATGAGCTTGCTCCCCCTACTTATGTGCAATTTTGATTGATCCCCTTACAATGTCATTTCATTTGTTTGCTCCCCCTATCTATCTTACTATCTTTGTGCATTTCTCTTCCCCTTTGTCAACAATTAGCACAAAAAGAGGGCTCAAATTTTAGGTAGGTTGGGGTGAAACCATGTGAAGTGAGAATTATTTTTCCAAATTGGTTCAATCTAGATTACTTGCAAAAGTTATTTAACTCGGTTTGATCCAAGGACAAGCTTCTTTACACCTCCAAATAAGGATTATCTTGTACCATAGTTGAGTTAAACACTTATAGCTCATTTTATAGATCAAACACTATGTTTACAAGCCCACAAACATGTCATATGGTACCACTAGATCATTTTAAGCATACAAGCAATAGTTGTACCATACAAGCATCAAATTTATTTGATTTTTATAAATGAGCCTAGGACATGATAGGAATGACTAGATGCACTAAACAAGTCCTTAGCAATGGATGGATGGATGACATGTCAATCAATTTTACCTTGCTTTGCTTGAAGGAGAGGCATATCATATAGTGGGGGTGCATCAACACATATTGGAGAAGTCAAGTATGTTCAATTCGTTCCTTAGCTTGCAAAACCTCTTCTCATCAAGTGGCTTGGTGAATATGTCGGCAAGTTGATCTTCGGTGCCCACACTCTCTATGCAAATGTCCCATTTTTGTTGGTGATCTCTTATGAAGTGACGACAAACATCTATATGCTTTGTTCTTGAGTGTTGAACCGGGTTGTTGGTGAGCTTTATGGCACTTTCATTGTCACAAAGCAATGGCACTTGCTTGAACTTGATTCCAAAATCACTCAAAGTGGCCTTCATCCAAAGTAATTGTGCACAACAATTACCGGCCGAAATGTACTCTGCTTCGACGGTTGAAAGTGCTACACTATTTTGCTTCTTTAATGACCAAGACACAAGTGATCTTCCCAATAGTTGACATGTGCCCGATATGCTCTTTCTCTCAACTTTGCATCCCGCATAATCGGAGTCCGAATATCCAATCAACTCAAATCTTGCTCCTTTGGGATACCATAATTCAATATGTTGTGCATGCTTCAAGTACCTTAATATTCTCTTAATTGCCTTCAAATGACTTTCTCTTGATGATGCTTGAAATCTAGCACACATGCATACACTAAACATCACATCCAGTCTTGATACGGTCACATAGAGTAGACTTTCAATCATGGACCGATACATCTTTTGATCCACCATGTTGCCATTAGCATCACTATCCAAGCTTCCACTTGTCCCCATTGGTGTACTAATAGCTTTACTATCATCTATTTCAAACTTCTTGAGCATGTCCTTGATATACTTGCCTTGACTCACAAATGTGTCATTCTTCATTTGCTTGATTTGAAGACCAAGGAAGTAACTAAGCTCTCCAATCATAGACATCTCAAACTCACTTGCCATCATCTTGACAAACTTCTCATAAAATTCTTGATTTGTTGATCCAAAGATGATATCATCAACATAGATTTGCATTACAAACAAGTCATTTCCAAGCTTTTTGGTGAAGAGAGTGGTGTCAACCTTTCCTATCTTGAATCCCTTAGAGAGTAGGAAATCCCTCAATCTCTCATACCATGCTCTAGATGCTTGTTTCAACCCATACAAAGCCTTTCTCAACTTATAAACATGGTTGGGTTTCTTTTTATCTTCAAAACCGGGAGGTTGCTCAACATACACAAGCTCATTGATGTACCCATTGAGAAATGTACTTTTCACATTCATTTGGTACAACTTGATGTTGTAGGCACAAGCATATGCTAACAAGATCCTAATTGCTTCCAATCATGCAACCGGGGCATATGTTTCTCCAAAGTCAAGACCTTTAACTTGAGTGTAACCTTGAGCCACTAATCTTGCTTTGTTCTTTATTACTATCCCATCTTGATCTTACTTATTCTGAAAGACCCACTTGGTTCCAATCACATTATGATCCTTAGGCCTCTCAACTAAATCCCATACTTGGTTTCTTGTGAAGTTGTTTAGCTCTTCATGCATAGCATTGACCCAATCAACATCCCTCAAAGCTTCATCTATCTTCTTAGGTTCAATGGATGACACAAATGAGAAATGCTCACAAAATGAAGCCAATATTGATCTTGTTTGCACACCTCTTGAAATATCACCAATAATAGTGTCCAATGGATAATCTCTTGCAACATTGGTTGGTTGAAGCACTTGCACTTGATTGCTAGCATTTGATTTATCACTTGGTTGAGATGATGAACTAGCCATTTGTTGATCTTGCACATTGCCATGACTAGTACTTCCTTGAACTTGATCATGAGAACCACTAGCTTACACCGGACGCATCAGTTAGAAAGTGATCGGACGCTGGACCTCAGCGTCCAGTCATTTCCAGTAAGGTTCCAAACATGAATTTTGCCGACCGGACCCTGCCAGCGTCCGGTCAGACGACATCCCCTCTGTGCGCCTCATGTCAGCGTATGTTAGCACTGACCGGACGCACCCTGCCAGCGTCCGGTTGCAGAGCGACCCAGCGTCCGATCATTTGATCGATGCCAGCATCTTCACTAATACATCTGACCAGACATGTCGATCCAATAGTGGCCAGCGTCCGGTCACTCCCAGTGACCTCTGTCTTTTCTGTCTAGGGCGCCGGTGGCACCGTCGGACTGTCTGCACTCTGCCGGTGGAGTTTCTTACCCTAGCTCCCAAACTTCACCACCCTTGATCAAATGTGCCAACCACCAAGTGTATCACCTTGTGCACATATGTTAGCATATTTTCACAAACATTTTCAAGGGTGTCAGCACTCCATTATATCCTAAATGCATATGCAATGAGTTAGAGCATCTAGTGGCACTTTGATAACCGTATTCCGATATGAGTTTCACCCCTCTTAATAGTATGGCTATCAATCCTAAATGTGATCACACTCTCTAAGTGTCTTGATCACCAAAACAAAATAGCTCCTCTGGTTTATACCTTTGCCTTGAGCTTTTTGTTTTCCTCTTTCTTCTTTTCCAAGTATAAGCATTTGATCATCACCATGCCATCACCATCGTCATGATCTTTGCCATTGCTTCATCACTTAGAGTAGTGCTACCTATCTTATAATTACTTTGATAAACTAGGTTAGCACTTAGGGTTTCATCAATTAACCAAAACCAAACTAGAGCTTTCAACGGGATGCAGCTCCTTCTTGATTCTCAAGTATTGCATGTCCAGGCGTGTGGCTAGTGAATCCTTCGATGTCCCCCGGTGTCCATCAAGGTGTTGAGTGTTAGCGCACACATTTTTAGTGATGTGCACAGGATTAACACAGTGGCGTACATTCTGAAATGGCCAGTAAGGTAGTTTTCAGAAAACTATTTTTTTCTTTCAAACGCTCCCATCAGGCGCTGCTACTGCATTGTCCCCCTTCCCAAGGACAACCTCCAATTTGTTGAGTTCTCAAAGTATCGTAGGCCCATCTCAATATTTTGGAGCTAAGCGTTTCTCAATAGTACCGTTGAAATTTTTTCTATTTCTGCGATAAGGGTGATCCTTAGGTAGGAACCTACGATGTCCCATATAAACTATCTTTGAGTTATTTGGCAGATTTACCGTATCGGTGTCGTCCAAGTACTCGACACATCTAGTATAGCCTTTTGTCTTCTCTCCAGACAACAAACCTCGACTTGGTAGGTCGGTGATTGTAGCGATAAGTACTCCCTTGATCGTGACATGTTCCTTTTTGTACTCGTCCCAAACATCCGGCACACCCTTTTCCAATATCTCCACTAGTTCATCGATCACTGGTTCCAGAAACACATCGATGTTATTCCCAGGTTGTCTTGGCCCTTGGATCATTAGTGGCATCTAGATGTACGACCGCTTCATATAGACCCAAGGTGGAAGGTTGTATATACAGAGCGTCACTGGTCAGGTGCTATGATTGCTTCTAACCTGGTCGAAAGGATTTATCCCATCTATGCTCAAAGCAAACCAAAAGTGCCTTACCTCTCCACCGATGTCCTTATAGAACATAGTATTGACAGTCCTCCAGTCATGCCCATCAGCGGGGTGTCTCATCATTGTATCTTTCTTACGCTCTTTGCCATGCCTGCACAACAGCTTGGCTGACTTTGCACATGCAAACAGCCTATGCACCCGGGGAGCTATACGAAAATACCAAACAACCTTTATGGGACCTCCTCTGGTCTTGGTATCATCATCTGACGGCCCTTTCTTGTACTGTGGACCTTTACACTTGGGGCACTTGTCCAAGTCTTTGTATTTTTCTCCATGGTACAATATGTAATCATTAGAACACGTGTGGATTTTTTTCAACCTCGAGACCGATGGGGCAGATCATTTGCTTGGCCAAGTATGTCTTTTCTGGCAACTCATTTTTTCTGGGAGCATTTTCTTTATTATACCTAACAACTGATCGAAGCCTTTATCGCTCAATCCGTTTGTCAATTTGAACTCTAACAGCATGATGTCGGCTTCTAGTTTGCTCATTGGACAATTCCTATACAATGGTGTTTTGCCATCTTGTCTCATTTTCTCTAGCTTTCTCAGTTATTTTTCACTAAGACATCCGGTCCCTACATTACGTAGCAGCTGAGAAATGTCATCGTTATCCTCGGTGTCATCAGCTAGCGTGTTCCTAAACACATTATTAACTGTGGCCATAGGTTCCGTGCTGACACCGGGTTCTTCGTCAGCATCGTGGATGGCTACGTCAGGCATATCCACATTATCATCATTTTCCTATAGAACATTCACACCAACCTCGCCATGCATAGTCTATATTGTATAGTTTGGCATGAACCCCCTGGTAATCAAGTGCGATCGTATAGACTCAATTTGACGAAAGTTCATATGATTCTTGCAATCTTTGCATGGGCAGAAGATAGGGTTCGCATTTCCAGTATGGGCTTTGGCATCGGTGATAAACTGGCTGACGCCATGCATGTACCGCTTGTCCGTTCGGGACAGATGCATCCACTTTCGATCCATCTCTGCACAAAAAAATACTGAGACAGTAATTACAAATAATTAATAAGAAATCAAGCTTCATAAACAACAATTGTAACTCGAAAGTACCATTTTTGAAAAACATTATTGTACACTAATTATTAAAAATTGAAATTGGTAGCCCCGGCCCTGTAAATTGAAAATCATAGTAAAAAATAATTATTGCACAATACTGAAGAACAACTATTCTGCTCTACTTCTAAGAACTAATTATAGCATCACATACTAACAATGATGATCTTGACCACCATGGAATAATTAGTTAGGAATTTAAATGTGCTCATAGACACCAACCTTTTGGAGGATAGATTCACCATAATTTGAGCCTTGCATAATGTCCAATTGGAAAAGTGCTCTCTAGAATGGAAAAAGAACTAGAATGAGAATCAAGCAATGTAGCCATCAAAACAAAACTAATTAAGCAACAAAATCAAAGGAGTGGATGTTTGTTACTAACTTTAAAGCAAAAAGATCAAGTCATTCTTCAAAATCTAAACACTAGTTTCATGGTGAAGAGCAGCCGCAACAATAGAGGGAAGGGTCCAAACGCGCGTATCTGTTCTTAGGATGGAATAGAGGAGGAAGAAGAGGACGGCTGTAGTTTTTTTTTGTGTGTTGTAGGCTTATCACCGTCGGTTCTTGGCTAGAACCGACAGTGATAGAGCCCAATCACTGTCGGCTCTTGGCTTAAACCAACAGTGATGAGTGCTCGTCAAAACACTGCCGGTTCAAGTCACAAACCGGCAGTGATATGGTCCTTCACTGCTGGTTTTAGCCCAGCCTCAATCATTTTTTCATTTCAAGCTCATAAGCGGCAGTAAAGGTACATCACTGTCGGTTCTCACAAATCTGGCAGTGATGATGTCGACAGTGATGTACAAATCTGACGTAGTGTTTGCATTTGGCCGGTCGACGATTTGACGTACACGTGCTATCTCCGGTGGTATTTTACTGTTTTCAGGTTACTATAGTAGCACAAATGAAGTACTCAATATATACCCATTGAAGCGAGCTAGTGTGGATATGTCATCCGTCTATATAGTCAATTCACCCACTGAAGTACATACAAAATAAATTACACATATTGCTAGTTGATATTTTACAGAAATGGAAGTATATATGATATTATGGAAATTTTAACCCGCAGTCTCGACGCACGCTTTGTGCCACACCTCCCCTCCCGTAAGCAGCTGGAGAGATGCTCTTAGGGTATATCACTCTCCCTCCAACGTTGCTAGCATCACCACTACCACTAGAAGGACGGCTAGACGCAGGACTTAGTGCGGCAGCAATGTGTAGATGGGTTGCTAGAGAGGAAGACCATGGATAAGTTAGCTAGGCACAGTGTGTGTGACCAACCATACATCTACCGCTCTACCCTTTGCGCCTTTGTGGCATGATCCGCATGTGAAGTCTGTACTCTTTGGTCTTGTTCGGCTGGTCTATAAGTCGCTTGTGCTGATTTGTATGGCTGATTTATTAGGAGAGAAAATACTGTACCATGGCTAATAAGCCGGCTTATATGAATAGCCGGATAGAAGTTATTGTGCAGTGTGATGCCGTCTTACTGGTTATTACCATTTACGTGTTGTTACGCTTTTTAGGAATAGATATGCAGAGTTTATCTTTGTCTACTTTAGAGAAAAGAAAACGAAAACATAGTTCGTCTACTATTATTCCAAATGAAACGTCTCGATCATATGGAGGCTTTTGTCATAGTTCGGTAACGACGCAAACAACATGAACCAATGCGTGCAAAAACTACCTACGCTCTTCCATGCAAGGCCTTGTTTGGATGTCCATTTATCTACTTTAATCTATATGTCTTGGGGTGGGTTGGTATGAAATTTAGTTTAAACTAGGTGAATCCTCCACGCGTTGCTGCGGGAATTTGGAGGAACAACTTTAGATTAACACCTGATGAACTAAAGTAAGCTGAAACGTTTGTTGATCAATGAAGGCCTAACATAGACATGGGATATTCCCTCAAAAAAACATAGACATGGGATAATCTTAACCAAAGCTTAAAAAATAATGTCACCTTTGTTCCTCTTTTTTTATCATGCTAGGAACGCTGATCTTGTGCGTGTAAGAAAATAGGGTATATGCAATTATGCAGAAATTAAATGCATTGCAGATATTTCTTTTGGTTAACTTGGTTGAGAAGAACATAAGAAAATAATCTGAAGGACACATACCATTGTTGTAGTGTTGCAATCAAAGATCCCCATAATCCATAACTGCCAAATATATCAGTACATATACATATTGGACGTTGCTTATGTAAACAAAATGTGGATTACAACAGGGTTAATTAGGAGCCTAAGGGTCAACAAAGGAAAATGGAATAAAGCAAAGAGTAGCAAGCTAGTGATTGCACACTGCCGACCAAGAGTCCTATGCAGCGGTCATCTCTGCAATTCTGCATGCTGACCCCAAGCTCCAAGCACGGGCAACAGAACAACAATCAAAGGCCTCCTGGTCATCTGGGATAAATTGTCAACACGACAAAACGGCCGAAGGCTATCACATGAGTAGTATGAAGAATTTGGGAATGAGGGAATGAAGGATCTCGTCAGAGACCTCAGTTACACCAGCCACCATGGCGGAGCAGTGCGTCAGCAGAATCGAGAGGGTGCCTTCTGTTGCTGCGAGAAGGTTGAGAGTTGAGCTTTAGTTCATATCCATGAGGAGAATATATATAGCATTATTGCATTAGCCATCCGCGTGATTTACACTGGTAGTTTAGTGTAAGAGAAAGGGAAGCCAAATGAATTTATGGCCTTTGCATGTTCGTGTCCATAATAATTATTGAAACCACTTGCATGGAGTAATAAATGGAAATTAGGTGTACGGGGTGGAGGTGGATGCATGGGCCACGAGGGAATGATGACATGGAGGGATGTGGATCGAGAAAAATTGCTAGTGGGTTTTTCTTTATAAGAGTATATGATAAGATTCCACACTAATTCACCCTAATACTTGTGGACTGAGGTTGACACATGAGCATCTAAACAAGGCCTAAGGTGAGTTTAATCTCGAATTTCTAGCTATACTGTCATTTTTAAGAAAAAAAAGAAATCAGTCCCGATAAGCTAACTATGAGAAATATTGCATCTGTCCCATAATAATAAACATATTTTATATAGGAAAAATCAAATTTTGCAATCTTTGATCAATAATCCGTCAAATTATAGTTTGACATAAAACTTACAACAATAGAGATTTGATTCTATGAGGCAACAACAGTATGTTACATTACACACACAAGCATGTATGCTAGTAAGGCTATGGCAAAGCTTGTGCTTTTTTCCAAAAATGGTGAAGCAAAAAATGATCAGTTGGTTAGGTTCCTTGTGGTAGAATATGTCCACCCGGGTTTAAGTCCTCGACTTGGCACGGGTGCTCGTATTTTCCTGGATTTTTTTTCAGGATATAATGGCGATATGTTTTCAATGGTAGGTGACTCCCCGTCGACAGCGAGGCACCAATGGTGACTTCGTGAATCTCGAAATCTGCTAGCTCAGTTCTTCGAAAGTGCTCATAGGGGTAAGGTTTGCATACATGTGTTCATATAGGGTGAGTGTGCGTGCGTGTTGTGGGCGTCTACGTTGTACTGTGTAATTCTCAGAAAAAATGACCACATTTTTTTGTGGCTTGTGCTTTTGGGTGAAAAAGGCTTCTATTTCACCGTTTTTATTTGGTTTTGGTTTCATAAGCCATTCTTGCATGTGCATGTTTGGAAGACCTTTTTATTGAGAGTATGTTTGGTAGGGCTTATTTTGGATCGGGCTACTTCGGAGGAGCCAAAACCAGTGAAGCCAGCTTTCTAACTTCACTTACTCCTAGTTCTTTTCCAGAAGAGAGAGAAAAACAGTTCCTTGCTAGTGTATAATATAAAGTATTTTCTAGAAGCGGGAACTGTTTGAGAGAAGCCTTCCCAAATAGGGCCTAAGCCGGTTTTTGGCCTGTTCGCTAGTTGGTTTCTAGGCTGATAAGCCCAGCTGATGTTGGTTTGTTGTGAGAGAAAAATACTGTTGCTGGCTGATAAGCTCTGGATGAAATCAACGAGCGCACATGCTGTTTGAAGTTCCAACAAAAAACCTACAAGAAATAGTCTAATCTAATTTGTAAAAATAAAGCAATTAGAGCGTGCTGGACTAACGCATATTTGGGCCTGCCGACGTGGGCTTTGGGCTTGCAGCATTTACATTCTCAAACAATCTCCTGGTGCACCAAACAATGCAGAGAGCCAGCGACGCACCAGAGCCACATGCGTCCTAAAAATTCTACTCTAGCACTTCTTTTGTGAAAGTGGCCCCATAACTATTTCCTCTACCTCAAAAGTAATGCATTTATTCCACTCAAAAAAATAATGCATTTATAGTTTTATATAAAGTTAATTCGTCCTAAATTTGATTAAATCTAAAAAGATTACTGATATTTATGACATCAAGTAATAATTATTAGATTCATCATGAAATTTATTTTCATAATACATATTTGAAATTATAGATGTTAATCTTAAAATACTTTGATACGGTCCAATCTGGATTTTTTTTTTGAACATTTCGGCGAGTAGTCTGGTTAGGAAGCTTATTACAGGTCAGTCCAGAAAACACTCCGCAACTGAACAATCTATGCCAAATGATTGTTTGCACCTTTCAGTCGCTCCCTGAGTGATCAGTACCCCTAGTTTCTTCAGGAAAGGTCGAGACTAAGGATTGTGTTTAGTTCGCGAAATAAAAAAATTTTGATGTCATATCGGATGTTTTGGGATGTCGGAAGAGGTTTTCGGATACTAATAAAAAAACTAATTACATAGCTCGCCTACGAGACGAATTTATTAAGCCTAATTAAGCCATCATTAGCGCATGTTAGTTACTGTAGCACTTATGGCTAGTCATGGACTAATTAGTCTTAAAACATTCATCTCGCGATTTTCAACCAAACTGTGCAATTAGTTTTTTCGTCTATATTTAATACTCCATGCATGTGCCGCAAGATTCGATGTGATAGTTTGGGGTGAAATTTTTTGGGAACTAAATCAGGCCTAATCTTCAACTCACCATTTTTCTTTTTATTGTCCCTCTAGAAAGCGAGGGATCATGCACTCAGAGTACAATATGTTCGTCCTAAAAACATTAGGATGTATGTATTGTCAAAGGTATAGTCGGACGAATTAAAGAACCCTAATTCTAAAAGAAAAGACGTATTAAGAACCCCACGGGCTAAACTGCTGTTAAATAAATTCAGAATGAATATTTGTGGGGTCCAACTCCAACATAGGACTAGCCAGCTGACCGTTGACACGTTTCTGGCTACCATTTCACCAACAGTATGTGTGTGAATTTGTGAGATTGGTTTATTTTATTTCATCTTATTATTATTCCAATATTACGTAACAACAACATCTTTCACCATCTGCGAACCGAGTATGGCTTAGTGCCTGTTTAGTTGCACTTCATTTTGTAAAATTTTTAAAGATTTTTCGTCACATCGAATCTTTGGACGCATGTATGAAGCATTAAATATAAATAAAAAATAAAACTAATTACACAGTTTAGACAAAATTCACGAGACGAATCTTTTAAGTCTAATTAGACTATGATTGAACACTAATTATCAAATAACAATGAAAGTGCTACAATACCATTTTCTAAAAAAAATCGTCAACTAAACGAGGCCTTAGCTGGATGGGGTTCACGTGGTGGAATTTGTTCACCCATGTTTGAGTCCACGATTTAGACACGGGTGCTCGTATTTTTCTGGATTTATATTAGGATTTAATGGCGATATTCTTTCAATAGTAGGCGACGTGCCCACCGGCAGCGAGACGTCTGTGATGACTTCGTCAATCTCGAGATTTGTCGGTCCAACTCAGTTTTTTAGATGTGCTTATAGGAATAGGGTATGCATGCGTGCGTTCGTAGGTGTGAGTATGCGCTCATGTATACGAGGGTCTGCGTGTTTGGGTCTTGCAAAAAAAACATCCTTCACCATATAAGGAGATACTTTTTGAGTTTTTGTTGGTGAGGCTGAATGATTTGGCAACAACACCTGCATACATTTCGGATAGGGAGAGGAGCCAATCACAAGCATGGTCAAGCACTCAAACGTGTACTGTATAGAGAAGGGGAAAAAACAAAACGGTTTCGTGTGAGAGAAAAATGCTGCTGCCTAGTTTGGTGTGAGAAAAAAAATTGTTGCATCTTATAATCCACGATCGTATAAGCCGAAACGAATAGTTGGTTACCTTCCAAGATCTGTCATGTCAAACTATAATTTTAGCTAGTATTTGGTTTACTACTAAACTTATCAAACTCCCACATTTGACTTGTCAAATCTATGACAATGTTTTTCTTAACTTTTGGCTTGTCAAATTTTTGACATGACAAATTTTATAAGTCAACCTAGCAGGCCCTTTGTTCTTTTTAGAGAGGAAGGAATATTAGGATTTACTTTCAGTTTAACAGTTCATATAGCATATGCACATACTGTGTACACGTAGTTCGCTTGAATTTATCAGTCCGACTTATCAGTTATGGTACAATGTTTTTTCTCTGACAACAAAACAACATCAACTCGCTTATCTGCCGCAAAAACCATAAGTCGAACAGCTCTGAAATAATAAGTCCAGTGAGATGAAATAGTAAGGGGGTGTTTGGTTCCTCCTCCTAAACTTGTTGTCCTATTTGGACACATGTATGGAGTATTAAATATAGACTAATTACGAAACTAATTGCATAGTTTGCGACTAATTTGCGAGACAAATCTTTTAAGCCTAATTAGTTCATGATTTGATAATGTGGTGCTACAGTAAACATACGATAGTGACGGGTTAATTAGGCTTAATAAATTCGTCTCGTGGAGTACCTATGAATTCTATAATTTATTTTTTTATTAGTATCCAAACACCCATACAACACCCTTATGTAACACTTCCTATATTTTAGTCACTGATCTAAACACCCCCTAAATCCAGTGAGATGAAATAGGTGCACATCGTGTACACGTACGAAATGCAATCAATGTACGGCAAATGACATTTTTAGCGGGGACAGCTCACCACGAGATTGGTAAAAATTTTTTGGTCGTTACTTGCTAATAGTAGTATACAAAAAGGAACTGCGGTTGTATTCATCCTGTTCGTTTGGCTGTAGCTTGTCGTAAACGATCGTAAATTTTTAGCCGGAATAATATTTTTCTCTCATATAAACTAGCCAGTAATACTTTTTCACGAATCAGCAACGATACGAACCAGCCAACTGAACAAGCTGATTATTGGCAAGGATCCATCTCTGTCAACTTAGGGCAGCAGCAACGGGGCCAACGTTCTGCGATGGTCCGAAGAAAAAGATATGCCATTTAGATGAAGCGACAACCAAGGCGGTCAGTCCTACGACGCAAGCTGTGTAAAATTTTGAGTTTGTAGGGTCCATAGCTACTTTGTGCTCGTGCGTTACAACTGAATCGTTATCGGTTTCTAACTTTTATCCATCTCACTGTCTATATTCGGTGGCGGTGACTTTGAGCTCGTCTTATGATAGGCAGAGACAACGGCTCGTGAATGTAGAAATTATCTTCCTTAGGAATCGTATCCTAATCTAAATAGATTCCTCTTTTCTGAGTACTCTAAGGGCGCGTTTGCTGGTCACCAGACCAGTCGGCTGATCCTCCTCAGCGAACACTGTTTATTAATCAGACGTTACAGTGTTTCTCTCTCACAAAACCAACCAGTTTCAACCAGCTGAATGGGGCCTAAATAAGAATCCAAGTAGAAAATGATAAGATAAATCTAGAAGAGTTGACGAACCTCTAGTATTTGGATCGGAAAAGAGCAGACAAACACCTTGACCTCGTTCGCTTGAAGGAATCCGGATGAATCTAGAGGAATTTGTGAGAGGAAAACACTGTTCCGGATGAAAAAAGAAGCGGATCAAGCCGGGTTTATGGTCCCGTTTGGCTTGCTGAATCTTGGCTGAAACTGGCTGAAAAACACCATTCTTGCTGAATTGTTGTGAAAGAAAAACACTGTTTCGGCTAAAAAAATAAGTCGAACAAGTTGAATATGGGGTAAGCCGAACGACCCCATATATTTGGATTGAAAAAGCACATGTGGTTAGTTAGTTATATAAGATTTAAAAAGATTCGTCTCACAAATTAGTCTTCATCTTTGCAATTAATTCTATAATTAGTCTATGTTTAATACTCTAAATTATTATCAAGCATCCGATGCGACATAGACAAAAATTAGCCCCTGAACCAAGCGGGCCCTTAGGTGTACCGTGTACCAATTACGAAAGCGCTTGATGTAGGCCAACGCATCTCGACTTAAGGCTCCGTTCGGCTTGCTGAATTTTAACTGAAAAACACTGTTCTGACTTAATTGTTGTGAGAGAAAAACACTGTTCCAACTAAAAAAAGAAGTCAAACAAGATGGCTTCTGGGTAAGTTGAACGAGGCCTTAATCTTGACATGACAAGTGTTGGAAAATTCGTTGTCACTCTCTTCCGTTTCACGATCAGGTTATATGTCGTTGTTATTATTTTTCTCTCTTTCTCTTTCTATTTTTGATGAGGTACAGCACTACAGTATATACATCCTCTGGGATTCCTAAACCTAACAATGAAAACGCCCCTGACAGCCTGACAGGTAGCAGCAGCTCGTGGGTGTGCATGCTGCTGCAGCACACGGCCCTGTTCGGCTACGGCATCGCCTACACCATCACGGCCTCCATCAGCTGCGGGTACGCCGCTTGCATCCTCTTCTACCCAGACATGTTGCACGTGTTTTTCGACACCACCACGTCGAGCGCGTGATTCTGCTCTTTCTGTCTCTCTGAGGCTCCGTTCGCTGAAATTTGGCTGAAACCGACCGTAAAAAACTGTTCTGACTAAATTATTGTGAAAAAAAACACTATTCTAGTTAAAAAAAAGTCCAACAAATCAAAATAGGGTAAGCCGAACATGCCCAGGGCCGACGATGCGACGACGCCTGTGTTACTAGCGTAGCGAGTAGCGGCGCGGGCGGGTGGGCTGTATTTCATCCACGTACCAAAACCCCGAACGTTCCCACGCAACGGGCCGATCACATGGGCGAAAAGCCGGCGTGCCGTACTGTCGTTACCTGACGATGCAAGCCTAGGCCTCGTTTAGATTGCGAAAAAATTTCAAACCCGATGAATAGTACCACTTTCGTCTTATTTGGCAAATATTATCCAATCGTGGACTAACTAGGCTCAAAAGATTCATCTCGTGATTTTCAACTAAACTGTGTAATTAGTTTTTTTTTTACCTACATTTAATACTCCATGCAAGCAGCTAAAAATTGATGTGATGAAAAGAGAGTGAAAAAACTTAGAATTTGGATAGCATCTAAACAAGGCCCTAGTTAGGTCCACAACCAACCACCCTTTAGGGCCGGGACCTTGGGTTTGATTTTCCCTCTCCTTTTTTAGGAAACATGTCAAATCAAAGTTATAAGCACATGGTCATGTCTACCTCTACCGTGCATCATCTTCCCGCTTCCTTTAGATGAAAGCTAATGTGGCTCATTTTCGTCCATGGTGGTTCGGGGAATCTTATACATTTCGCACCTATCTCCTTCATCTCTCAACTCTCCCGTTATTCCAGTACTATATATGAGTAATATTCCTAGCCTCATGAATCCATTCAACCATCGAACTCGACTTCTTCCGCTTTGCAATCCATCTCCGTCATCGTGGGCTGCCCAAGCAACGTCGTTTTTTTTTACCGGAACTGTGGAGCAAAGCTCCCCAGGAATTCCCAAGCAACATCGTTGCGGTCGCGCTATCTACAGAGAGTACGTCTAGAGACTGAACTCCAAAGATGTTGCTATACTTTTTTTTATTATGCCTCAAACTCTTCAAGTACAAGCTGAAGCTGTAATATCTAAACGTATGCACCAACTTACATCACCACATGCACACACTCACACACACGTCCTAGTGCACAAGTTAGATCTATACATCTACGAAGAGACTCTACATGGTTGTGAGGTATCTAAAGTCATCGGGGCTTTAAATGTGACGGACACGTCACCCTAACCATTATAGCGCATCCACCTGTGAGTCGACGGAGATTTTTTTTTTTTTTTTTTGAGAAGGCCATTGCCTCGCTGGTGCCGCTGCCTGTCGATGCCAATGCCCATGTAGCAGCGTGCATTATCATTTCCATTCTACAGAAGTAGAGAGGAAAAACACAACACGACTTGTCTCCGCGTTGTTATGTCTGTTTGATGGGTAGTGAGCTACGGAATGTGTCACGGAGAGTACTTCTCTTGAACTACGCGCGAAAGGACTAGCAAAGTCAAAAAGGCAGCTCGAAGAGCGCGACATGGAAATTTTCTTTTCACCCTCAACAATTCTACTCTACTGAAGTAGTGTTCAATAAGCATCTCACTGCTGGGTTGGCTGAATTCTCAGTCCGCAGGGGGCGGTGCTGATGAGCCCACGCACCATTGCAATGCAATCCACTATGAAGCTTAGTCTGTAGCATCAAGAAGGCAATACGGATTTGGCTCGATGCCGGTCCTCGTGATAAAAGAAAGGAATCAAAATGGTCCAGAATATCCACAAAAAGGGTGACAAAAACTTCCACGACAGCAACTCTTCTTCGATATCGTCGGGCAATGGCAACCGTACTCGTCAAAAAAGGGGAGAGGTGCTTCGGTCACTGGTTTCAAAATCGATCAAATTGTTTTCAAAACTTTTGCTTTGTTGTTAGCCCCACCGCTTTAATATCTGGTCTTTGTTATCATAGTATATTTATAGCATTATTACTGGATGTTATACCTAAGAATAGTTTTATAACATCTGAAATTTACTAAGAACACGCATTCCTTCCTGCTCCAGCTCTAGTACTAGCGGAGCCAGGAGAGCTAGGTTCACATGATTCTCTTCTCCAACAGGCAAAATCATAAGGAATTAGACTGTCTCCAACGAAGTACTCAAACCGTGACCCATCCACATTTTACGTCGTGCACAGTATTTTTACGAGAGCGAGCGAAGCCCCTTCCTCCTTATTAGATTGATGACATCACCCTTACATCACGCCTAAATATGGTCATTTTCCGTTAAGAAAATAAATACAGATGTACATAAGGCATCCTTAGCCATCCAGCGTAAGATGTGTGTTCTCTTTTATATCCGTGTTCTCAAATTTGCTATTGTAATTTACAGTATTGGATAAAAAATTTTTGACTAGGACTACCTCAGTTCAAATCCTGGGTCCGCCACTATTTGCCCGAACGGAAGCCGCACCATGTCGTGGCAAATGAAAGTCGGGAACCGGTGGAAGGCATGAGCCCCCACGTGCTGCAGAGGGCAGCAGGCCTACATGTCTCGCCAATGCCCACCAGTTCTTCGCTCCGTGGCACCTTGAGCGAAATGGAATTTTTGTTGAGAAATCAGGCCCTGTTTAGTTGCCAAAAAATTTTGCATAGTAACTGTCACATCGAATCTTGCGGCACATGCATGGAGTACTAAATGTAGACGAAAAAAAAAACTAATTACACAGTTGGTCGAGAAATCGCGAGACGAAACTTTTGAACTTAATTAGTCCATAATTAGACACTAATTACCAAATACAAACGAAATGCTACAGTGAGCCAAAATCCAAAATTTTTTGGATCTAAACGCACCCTCAGTAGGGATTTGGAGTTTTGGATTTTTCGTGTATGACTACGCATGCCACGGAACACGCATGGAATACAAATGTACAATCATTGAACTGTACTATAGCCCTCTTGCATCGCCAGACGCAAATGCAGCATCTCCCCGGTGAGGCGCTAGTACCATGCGGGGCCGTGGCCCAAGTGGCGTGCATTTGTATTGGCTCGTAGCGCGCTTCGCGAGCAGATCGCGCACGTACTTCCATTCCACTCCCCAGTGCGGAGTCGATGCTGCCGGACTTTTCGCCCCCGAAAGGCAGCACGGCGCAGTGCACCGAATCGCTAGCTAGGGGCCTACTAGAGTACTAGTAGGGCTCAAGCAGCAATCAGGGCGGAGGTCATGTACACCGTACACGGCCGTTCGGCTATACGGCGTTGCCGATCTGATGACCGAGACCGCCGCGGACCCTCCGTGTCGTCGTTCACCGGTCCTCTGGCCCAGTTGGTTTTGCTGAAAAAACAAAAACACTGTTTCAGCTGATTTATCGTGAGAGAAAAATATTATTTTGGTTTAAAAGATAAATCAAAAAGTACGAATTATAAGACAAGCAAGTACGGATTTGTTGCGTGCTTAGCCATAGCCGAAAAGTACGGATTATACTCTCCCCACCGCGGTCGTTGTTGTTGCGTGCTTAGCCATAGCCGTAGCAGCTCCTCCAGCACCGACTGATACTGCGCCGCAAGTGCACCAACCGATCGCAGCCCGCGCTTGTCCATTCCCCGAGTAGAGCAGCCAAGCCAGCCTCTCGCCTCTCGGACAGACCAATCGGGCGGTGGAACGCCGCGCGCATGCAATGGCGGTGCACCACTCGCTCGAGGTGCTCGACGGCCGCTGCGACGACGACGGCCACCCGCGCCGGACTGGTAACGCCCTTAACTCGCGCGCCCCGCCTTTGAAACCTTGCCTCCCCTACGCGTCTCAACCGCAAGCACTGCGCGGGACGGCGTGCGTGCGTCGTGCAGGGACCGCGTGGACGTGCGCGGCGCACATCATCACGGCGGTGATCGGCTCCGGGGTGCTGTCGCTGGCCTGGAGCGTGGCGCAGCTGGGCTGGGTGGTCGGCCCGGCCTACATGTTCTGCTTCGCGCTCGTCACCTACGTCTCCGCGGCGCTGCTCGCCGACTGCTACCGGCGCGGCGACCCCGAGAAGGGGCCTCGGAACCGCTCCTACCAGGACGCCGTCCGCGTCTATCTCGGTATACTATACCGCTACACCTATATACGTGTACCTGTCGTCTCACTACTTGCTGGCTTAGCTTCTATTAGAACGAAGCACAGCAGCAGCTACAAACGAACTACGAGAGAAACTTCTGAACTGAACTTGCTTCGTTCGTGGTGTGGTTTTATGGCCTTGTTGATACTGTAAGTAAAGAAGTAAAGAGTTGGATGTATCAGCGGCACTCGAATTTGTAAGGGTGTGTCACTTAAATCCACGAGCTCTCAAAATGTATTTCTAGATCCCTTATCTTCATTCTTGGTTCACCGCAGGTCCATACCACTTTGTCAGCAGTTTTTTTTTTTTTTGGCTTATGTGGCATGCCACCATGACGGTCAATTTTACAATTAACCCTCACGCTCATTTTCCGTCTCCTTTATTTTTTTTCACGATTGCACACGAAGCTCGTCGGCCCCTCCTCACAAGTCTTGGTGGCGTGGCTAGGCCATACCCACGGGGGCTCGTGTGTGCCAGCGACAGCACGCCATGCGTAGTTGGCGGCCAAGATCACGCCCGTGCGGCACTAGCGGTCATCACGGTCCCAGTGTCGTACCGGCTGCTCCAGCGCCTGCTGCTGCACCGGTGCATTCGGCTGTTCCACCAGTTCTGACCGAGAGATGTACATGCATACATTCCTTGGCTCTCCTTGCATCTAGCTAGCTATGACCGTGATGTACATGTATATAGACATAAGCCTTGATGAAATACAAACTGAGTTTTTATCACTCTTCTTTCTCACGCTTACACAGCGGACAGGATCTAGGTTCGCACGAAGCCACGGGTCCACGCAGCGGGAGTGGAAGGAGTTAGTTGATCTCCACCAATAGACCCAACGGCCTATTGGGCTCTTGTCTCTGCGCCCTGATCGGGGGCGCCCAACCCTAATATGGTTGGTGGGCCCCTGTCGCACAGCACATATAAAAGAGAGGTGGGGATCACGGCTCTAACTAAGAGCTTGGTCTGAGCCGCCGTCATCCACCAACAGAAAACCTAATCCGATCTACAGTAAGTGCTGCCAGCGATGGAAAACCCCACCGACTCCACCGTCGCCACTGGACCTCGACTCCACTACGCTGGAACCACTGCGCCGAGCTGCCATGTCACCGTCGTCCAAGCTGTTGTGGCGCCATGGACCGAATGGTGACCTAGACCAAGGTACATCAACGGTTTTGTCATCTAAGTAAGAAGCCTACCCTGAATCTACCTTACAGATGTACTCCATAGAGTTTACAATGGTGCCAGAGCCAAGGTCAAAGTATGGGGTAGAGCATTGAAAAGAAATCAAAGAGAACAAGGGTCCAATCCGTTTCGGATTGAGACCCTAACCCTAACCGGGTAAGAGCAAATAGAAAAGAGACTGGGGGTGGCGGATGTCACCCAACTCCCGGTCACCACCACCACCGAGTGGGGAAAGATGCCGCACCACCATCTTCGCCGGCGCACGGCAAGAAAAGAAATGATCCTGTTCGGATATGAGAAGAAAGAGAGTTATCCCAACCCTAACCCTAATCGGGTGAAACACAGAGAAGTGAAAGGGTGTCGGTTTTTGGAAAGGATCTCAAAGCCGAACCCTAACCCGTGAATCAGTCTCGAGGAAGAATAACAGTGAACCCTAGAATGAATCCCCATTCCAATCGGCAAAGAACAGAGAAGAAAATCCAAAAAAGATCCAAAAGAGAAGAAGGGGAAGAGGGGAAGGGGATTATCTCGCTGATCTCGAATCAAACCGAAAGAAAAACCGAATTGGGTTAATCCTAACCCTAACGAAACCCTAACCCTAATTCCCAATAGCAAGACTCAGATCCATGAGGGGAAGAAGAAAAGGAAGGGCCCTCGGCACACGAGGCCGAACCCTAAAACTCGTAAAGATTCCATGGGGATGATACACAATAAAACCCTAACCCAAGCATGTAACCCTAGAATGAATCCCCACCCCAATCGGACTCAACCGTGAAGAACAACTAGATCCAAAGAAGAAAAGGAAAAAGTGGAAACAGACCTACCTCGCCGCTGCGTAGCGCTATTGCCTCGCCGACGCGCGGGGAGAAGAGGGCCGAGCCGGGGTCGCTGCTCGCCGGGCTCGGCAAAGGGGGCGCCACGGCCAGGCCGCTCGACGGCGGCGCGCTCACCCACTATGGAGCGCGCACGTCGACAAGGGGGCCAGCGACAGCGCCATGGCTACCCGCTCGCTCGCTGCATCCGTTCGGTCGACGCTTGCCTCACTGTGGTGAGAGAAGAGAGAGAGAGAGAGGAAAGAGCCGAATGGCCGCTAGGGTTTTCGAGGGAGGGCGCCCGTCGCTGTTTTGATCGACCGATCTCACAGCGCAACCGTCGGATCGAAACAGATGGCGCCGGTTGATCGGGCCGACTCGTGGCCCAGGCGGGCGAGCGCGCCGCGTGGCTTTGCTGGCCCAGGCCCAGGTTGCGGCCTGGTGCGGGCAGCGCGCGGGCAAGGGAGACAGGTCGGGCCGAATTCTTGCTCGGGCCGAGTGAACAGTAAAGATTTGAGTCAGTTTTCTTTTTTCTTTTTTCAGTAAATGTTTATTTCCTGGAAATTGATTAATGGCTTAAAGAAAATAGAAAAGAGATTTGTTATGTGGGCAAAATTCATTAAATTGAATTATTTTTCCGCTGCTAAAGAAATAGTTGATTCTCCAGTTATTTTGAACCAACGTGATATTTAATTAGAGAAAAAAAGAGTCTTTCCGCTGTTAAAGAAATTATTGATTCTCCAGTTGTTTTGAACCAATGTGATATTTAATTGAAGAAAAAGAGATTTTGACATGATTATGATGTTGTTATTTTCTGACCAACGTTGTTAATAACAATATCATAATTTTAATGATTTTATGCATTAATTCTATTTCTGTCCAACGGTGATATAGAATTAGTGTATAAGAACAGCTAGAAATTTTAGTGATTTTATGCATTAATTCTATTTTTGCCCAATGGTGATGTAGAATCAATGTATAAGAACAGTTGTATGTTTTGTTTTGACCAACGTTGGAATCAAGGCATGCAAATGGTGTTATTTTTTATGTTAAAAAAGGTTTAACCTATTTTTCATCTTGGTTAAGATGGCCTGGGTAGTCACCTCACTGTGTTCCACTGATCCTGTGGCACTGATGAGGGAGACAAACGAGGCTGATCTGCTTGTGCAACTAAAGAAAGGGATTTTGAATCCCGAAAGATGCCATATGTCCTTGAGCATAGGAAGTGGGTCACTGCCAACAAGAAATGTTTGGCTGTGATAAAGAACATGATTGAACCTGTAATTGTGGGCTCAATCCCAGAAAGTGACACAGTCACCAAGTACCTCGGTAGAATAAAGAGTCGGTTCACTGGCTCTTCAAAGACATATGCTACCTAGCTGATAAAGCAGCTGGTGACATAGTGTTAATCTGGAAATGGTGACATAAGAGAACTCACGATGCGTCGTCGAAATTATGGCACTAGCGTTTAGGCCATATTTTCGAGGGGGGAATAGAAAGACTAGTTAAGAATAATATTCTTCCTCTATTAGAGCTATCATATTGAGAATAATACAGAGAATGCATAAAAGAAAAGTATGTAAATAAAATTAAGAAAGATACCAAACGAAGTGTAGGAATTTTACAGGAGAATGGCATAGTAGCCCAGTATTCTATACCGGGCGAACCTCAGTAGAATGGAATAGCTGAAAGACATAATCGTACCCTAATGGATATGATGCATAGTATGATAAGTTGCTCCACCTTACCGATGAGCCTGTGGATGGAGGCGTTAAAAACCACCATTTATATTCTCAATAGAGTACCAAGTAAGTTGGTGCCCAAACCACCGTATGAGTTGTGGACAGGAAGAGTATCCTCACTAAATCACTTGCGTGTGTGGGGAGCCCTGCTGAGGCTAAAGGATTTAACCCAAATATTGGGAAGCTAGATCACAAAATAGTAAGTTGCCATTTCATTGGCTACCTAGAAAAGTCAAAAGTTTTTCGTTTCTACTTTCTAGAGAGACATACAAAGTTTGTGGAAACAAGACACGTTGTCTTCCTAGAGGATGAATTAATGAGGGGGAGAATGGTAGCTCGAGAAATTAATCTTAAAGAGAAGTGGGTGTATGCGTCCACTCTGATGATTCATGAGCCATTTTTCTCACTAACTGCTGTCGCTGCACCGACAGTGCAAGATACTATGGTGTTAGCACCTATTGTTATTCCGCCTGTGGCAAAAATGAATGACGATGAGGAACCTGTTCTTCAGGATTCAATAGAATCTATTGCCACACATGAGGGAGAGCAACAACAGCCTCAAACAGAAGATGTGCCAAATGTGGAGGCCCTTAGAAGGTCTCAAAGAGTTGGAAAATCAGCTATTACTGCTGACTATGAAGTATACAACACTAAGGAATTTCAAATGGAGGATGATCCCACCTTATTTGAAGAAGCCATGAGAAGTGATCATTCATCGAAGTGGTTTGAGGCCGTGGAAGATGAAATGAAATCTATGAATGTCAATAGAGTTTGAGACTTGAAAATAATTCCTAAAGAAGTCAAAACAGTAGGTTGTAAATATGTCTACAAAACAAAACTTAACTCTCAAGGAAATATAGAAAGATATAAAATGTGACTTGTGGTAAAAGGCTTTACGCAAAGAGAAGGGATTGATTACAATGAGACATTTTCTCCAGTCTCATGTAAGGATTCCTTCATAATCATAATGGCATTAGTGGCACATTATGATTTAGAATTACATCAGATGGATATAAAGACGGTATTTCTCAACGGAGACTTGGAGAAAAAGTTTTACATGGCACAACCAAAAGGTTTTGTCATGGAAGAAAAAGAACGAATGGGATGCCGCCTAAAGAAATCCATTTATGGATTAAAACAAGCTTCAAGACAGTGGTACTTGAAGTTTGATCAGACAATAAGGAATTTTGGGTTTAAAGAGAATGTAGAGGATAATTATGTCTATACAAAGTTTAAGAATGAGAAGTTTATCTTCCTTATCCTGTATATGGATGATATCTTACTTGCTAGTAGTGATGTTAGTCTACTACTGGAGACAAAGAAGTTTTTGTCCTCAAAATTTGATATGAAAGATCTTGGTGAAGCTTCGTTCGTTCTAGGGATCGAGATTCACCGAGATAGAAGTAAATGGGTATTAGGACTATCACAAAAGGCATACATTGAAAAGATCTTAAAGAAACTCTGTATGCACAAATGTAGTCCCTCACGTGTTCCTATAGTCAAGGGCGATAGATATGGGAATTTTAAATGCTCCAGGAACCAATATGAGATCGATAAAATGAAAGTGGTTCCATATGCTTCAGTTGTCGGAAGCTTACAATATGCTCAAGTATGGACGTGCCCTGACTTGGCATTTGTTACCGGGTTACTTGGCAGATTCCAGGGCAATTCTGAAACAGAACACTGCAAATTAGTAAATAAAATCTTGTGTTATTTGCAAGAAACGAAAGGCATCATGATGACGTATAGAAGATCTGATTCACTTCATATAGTGGGATATTCAGATTCATATTATGCGGGAGATGATAGAATATCCACGTCTAAATATGTATGGCAAGGGGGAGCTATTTCATGAAAAAGATCAAAGCAAACTGTCACTACATCGTCCATAATATATGGCAATTTGTAATGTGTTATGAGGCAACAGGGCAGATGAACTGGCTAAAGAAGTTCATACCCGGTTTTGAAGGTGGTTGACGATATCTATAGACCATTTAAGTTATACTGCGATAATAATCCGACAGTACAGTATGCTCACAACAATAAGTCAAGTGGTGCTGCCAAACACATTGACATAAAGTATATTGTTGTGAAAGATAAACTACGGGATCATGTCATAAGTCTTGAGCATATAAGTATCGAAAAGATGCTCGCGGATCAGCTTACAAAAGGCTTGCCACCCAATATGTTCAGAGAACATGTAGCTAGCATGGGTTTAAGAGAAAGCCTAAAATTCTTGGACAAAAGAAGGCCCAAAGGTAAGTATCTATTTCAGAACAGAGTAATGTGTTGTAGCTGTTAAATCTATCGGCAATGAACTGTGACGATGAGACATGCTCTATGCGCTAATCTGTAATGAAATGAACAAAAGTAAATGATATGAAATTAAAAAATGGTAGTGAGATCAAGGGGGAGAATGTTAGTTGATCTCCACAAATAGGCCCAACGGCCTATTGGGCCCTTGTCTCTGCGCCCTGATCAGGGGCGCCCAACCCTAATATGGTTGGTGGGTCTCTGTCGCACAGCACATATAAAAGAGAGGTGGGGATCATGACTCTAACTAAGAACTTGGTTTGAGCCGCCATCATCCACCAATAGAAACCTAATCCAATCTACAGTAAGTGCTGCCAGCGACGGGAAGCCCCACCGACTCCGCCGTCGCCACTGGACCTCGACTCCACTACGCTGGAACCACTGCGCCGAACTGCCGTGTCACCGTTGTCCAAGCCACTGTGGCGCCATGGACCGAATGGTGACCTAGACCAAGGTACATCAACGGTTTTGTCATCTAAGTAAGAAGCCTACCCCGAATCTACCTTACAGAGGTACTCCATAGAGTTTACAGAAGGCGCGCGAAACAGGCGGGCAGGAGGCGGAGTTCGCCGTCGTCGTGGAACATGCTCTCGCACACGGCACAGTCGCGCGATGACCTAGGCACCGAGGTCAGCGACGAGGCTAGCATGAACAGCACACGGCAAGAGCACAATGAGCCGCTCTGCCTCCGCCACGGCCGCTGCCTCCCCTCCTCTCGCCTGGCCGTGCGTCGATGACCGCCACGGGTGCCCCCACCGCGGGGCGTGCCATGAGCGGGAGCGACGGCGCCTACGGTGGCGGCTCGAGCTTGTGCTTGCGCGTGACATCTTGCTTATGACAGCATGCGCCAGCAGGCACCATTTTTGCCGCATGGAGCTGCTCGTTCTCCTCGCCTCTCTTTCCTACCGCCGCTCCTGCTGCGTGAGCGCACCCATACTCAGTCCCCGTGAACCAGAGCGTGGCTCTCATCCATGGGCCGTGAGCTATGGACGTGCCAGCCGAGGGGTTTTGGGTTCGAACTTAGTGTTGGAGCTATTTCTGATGGGGTGGGTGAGCAGCCGTGCAGAGGTGGAACCAGGGGGGCCAGCAGGGGCCGCGCCCCCCCATGCGGCCGAAATCTTTTTGACCCCCCTGTGCGGCCAAGCCCACAGCCCAGCATGCAGCGTGGAAGATTTCAGATCTCCATCCCGTGATTTCTGTCAGAATTGGGAGCAAAGGAAACGTCACGGACGAGAGGAGACTCGCGTCGCATCGCATTCGCAGTTTCGCACCGTACCGAGATGGGCGCCGTGGGCATCGCCGTGAGAGCGTGAGCGCCTCCCGCTCCTGCCGCCGCGGCCGCGCCAGCACCCTCCAGCTCCATGGACGCTGCCCAAGCCCAGCGGAGCTGCAGAGGAGCAAGCCCTGGATGACCAGACGCGTGCTCATGCTCGGCCTCGGGCCTCGGCGGCACCGGCCGCGTCCAGGGATCCACGGACCACTGCCACCTCGCTATCCAGGCTCCGCCCCGACCTCGACATCCTCGTCGGAGGCAGCAACCGATAGGTGCAGCAGTCTAGCCTTTTCTGTTGCGGATGAAATGAATCGATGCCACTTACAGGTGCTGCTGTTCCGTTTTAATTTGATTTGCCACTTTGCCAGGGAGAAAGGCAAATCCGTTGCAGCTAAGCTTTCGACCAATCTGAGTTTGTCCAGGTCGACACCGGCGATGCGTGCATGCTGGAGGAAGCGTTGCAGGGTCATATCAGTAACTGATGGTATAGCTTCACATTAGCAGCAAAGGTTCTCACATGGCTTCACATTATCGGTACTCCATACATTTGTCTGGCCCCCCTTTACTGTTTTGCTGGTTCCGCACTGTACTTGTGGCCCATGGCTGGTGTATGGAATGGAAAAGACGAAGATGACAGTCTCGAAGAAAAGAGAGGGTCTATTTCCTTAGAGAAAAGTAAACTTAAGGATTAGATGTAAAAATGATTGCTATGTTGGCACGTCAGGTAAACAAAATATTGCTGACAAAATGGTATGGACCTGTGGTGAACCAAAAATCAACATAAGGGACCTAGAAATGTATTTTGAGAGTTCGTGTACCTAAATGACACATTTTTATAAGTTTGAGGACCCCTGATGCATTTAACTCGTAACTAAATAACCCCTTTACTGTGTGTGCTGCTCTGTGGCGACATGCTCAGGCAAGAAGCATACCTGGGCTTGCGGCTCGCTGCAGTTCGTGAGCCTGTACGGCTGCGGCGTCGCCTATACCATCACCACCGCCACAAGCATAAGGTAGCCACCGCTGGCCGGTAACAAAATTTACCCTTTTTTTTCTCTCGAAACTTCCATACAGCTCAAGCTGTCTGCAACCGTGTGCTTCCTGCCCTCTCTTTTTAGCGAGCAGGGTCCTGACGATGGTTGCTTTTGTTGTTGTTCTGGCGGTTATTTTTGGCTGAATACTTTTGTTGTTAACTGCGTGTGCTTTGCTTGTGTGTCCTGTGTCGGGCTGCTCTGCTGTTGGATGTCCATCGCAGGGCGATTCTGAAGGCGAACTGCTACCACAAGCATGGGCACGACGCGCACTGCGACTACGGTGGCAGCTACTACATGCTCATCTTCGGCGCCGCCCAGCTCCTCCTCTCCTTCATACCGGACTTCCACGACATGGCGTGGCTCTCCGTCGTCGCCGCGGTCATGTCGTTCTCGTACGCCTTCATCGGCTTTGGCCTCGGTCTCGCAACAACCATTGGTACGCACGCACTCTGATTCTTTCACTAGATAATCCAATCTCTCCAGCGTTTCAGTCGAAAATAACTCACATAGTACAGTTAAACATTTAGATTTAGAATTAGAGGCCGGGTTGTGTATATGAGATGAATGTTGGCACCAGATAACACAGAATTGTTTGTGTGCAGCTAACGGGACGATCAAAGGAAGCATAACAGGAGTTCAGATGAGGACGCCTATGCAGAAGGTTTGGCGCGTCTCGCAGGCCATTGGCGACATTGCCTTCGCGTACCCGTACTCCTTGATCCTCCTGGAAATACAGGTACAGTAACGTATAGTCGCACGCCATTCTTTCAGAGACACTGCTAGCAAATGAATCACAGTACCAAGTTACGTATTTCTTTTCACCTCCGATAATTTAGGACACCCTGAAGTCACCACCGGCCCAGAACAAGACGATGAAGAGGGCATCGATGATCTCGATCCTTGTCACGACATTCTTCTACCTCTGCTGCGGCTGCTTCGGCTACGCCGCCTTCGGGAGCGACGCGCCGGGCAACCTCCTTACCGGCTTCGGCTTCTACGATCCCTACTGGCTCATCGACTTCGCCAACGCGTGCATCATCCTCCACCTGCTGGGCGGGTACCAGGTAGTACACTGACACAGTGACAGCCCGAAACACAGAATCGTCACAGATGGACTGGACGCATGAGTGCGTGTCTGAAATTTAAACCTGCAGGTGTACAGCCAGCCGATCTTCCAGTTCGCGGACCGGTTCCCGGACAGCGGGTTCGTGAACGACTTCCACACCGTCCGGTTCGCGTGCCTGCCGGCGTGTCGGGTGAACCTGCTGCGCGTGTGCTTCCGGACGCTGTGCGTCCACGACCACGGTGGCCGTGGCGTTCCCCTACTTCAACGAGGTGCTGGTGCTGCTGGGCGCGCTCAACTTCTGGCCGCTGGCCATCTACTTCCCCGTGGAGATGTACTTCATCCAGCGGAACGTGCCCCGGTGGTCCGCCCGCTGGGTCGTCCTGCAGACCTTCAGCGTCGTCTGCCTCCTCGTCAGAGCCTTCTCGCTCGTCGGCTCCATCGAGGGGCTAATCACCCAGAAGCTAGGTTAGGCTAAGTGTTTTTCTTCTTGTTGTAATGGTATAATGGAGAATGCAGCTGTAAGCTAGAGCGAATGGGAGATTGTTAATTTCAGAGGGGATGATGAACAGCAGCAGCATACACTAGTAGCAGGTCATCTGCAGGATCAGGGAGTGGCAGCGGGATCTATCTATTTTCAGTGCGTTCCTCCTGCATTGGATTGTAATATGCACACAATGTTACCATGGACACATGTCGTATTGATACCGCCGAGGTACCTCAGAAGTTCAGAAGACGGTTTTGAGGGAACCTGTGTCACTGAACGCCGTCTATCCTATTCGTTTGGCTTATCAGCCGTACTTTAGAGTGAAGTAACAGTGTTTTTCTCTCACAACAAATCAACGAACAGTACTTTTCAGCCTGTCTTTTCAGCAAAGCGAACGGGGTAGTTTCAGTTTCAGACTTTCACGGACTCCTCTGCATGTCTCCTTGCAATTTCCTGGCCCTCAATTTGCACCTCGTAATTGATTCAGTTTGTGCCACCATGTCCATTTGAATTGAGCATGCATAAGCCGTGGACCAGCACGACTGGTTTTTACTGGAACAGTGGGAAAGAACATGATTCAGGGGGTTCTTGAAGCTGCGTGCCCTTGGCCTCCGTGTTCTTTCTGACGTGGATGGGAGGATAAAATAGCAGCCTCATCTCAAGAGTGAAGCGTGTAATCAAAATGCACCGCATAGAAATACCAGAGCCTCCTGCTGTCCCTAGAGCAGTGTGTCCTTTTTTTTTGAACAAGTAGAGCAGTCTGTCTCACCTCACCTCTTTAGATTGGAGACTTATGAATACAAAGTACTCCTACAACACTGACAATAGTATTAAATCTGTAACTGTTATCGAAGATTAGCAGTGTGAATGTGTGATAGTCCCTTGAAGAACACTGAAAATTCTCCATTCCAATTGCCACTGCCAATTTGGCAACTGGAGCAGAATGAGCCGACCGTCTTCTTTGACAGACGGAGGCGAAGAACTGAAGAACCACGCACGCATAACGCATCCGGCACGGGCGCACGGCTGGGCTGTGCAGTGCACTGCACTGCCACCGGAAAGTACACGTCCATCACCCCGCCGACGCGCGCGCGGCGTCGATTAGCGCCGGGAGCCGACGGACGAGACGCAAACGCGCCGGGCGCCAGGGGGGAGGAAAGCGCTCTGGTTGGACCGGGGGTTGACCCGGCGCTGTGCGGGTGGGCAACCTGTCCCTGCTCCCCGGGGGCGGTCACGCGTTGCGCGGGCGTTGAATTCTTTATGCCGCTCATGCCTCCTTCGCCCGTGCGCCGAGCGCATGCCGCCGGCAGCAGCAGCACTGCAGCAGGCGCCAGGAGGAGCCGCAGCTTGCACGAGCGGGCGCGGCCGCGCGCGTATTTATGCGCCCGGCGCGCGATGTAAGCGCCGCACTAGGGCACTGCTTGCTCACTCCGCGGAGCCGTGGCCTGGCGTCGCAGCAGGGGGCGTGCCACTCTTCCGAGACCGCAGGCGCGTGCGAGAAATACCAGAGCCGGAGCGGCGAGCTGACGGAAGCCGGAGGCGAGGATGGGGCGGATCCCGTGCTGCGAGAAGGACAGCGTCAAGCGCGGGCAGTGGACGCCCGAGGAGGACAACAAGCTGCTCTCCTACATCACCCAGTACGGCACGCGCAACTGGCGCCTCATCCCCAAGAATGCCGGTACGTCCTAGCGAGCGTCCATTGTCCGGTGGGTCAGGGACCGCCAATGTCCGCCTCTGAACTGTGACGAGTTTGTGTGATGGCATGGCAGGATTGCAGCGGTGCGGGAAGAGCTGCCGTCTCCGGTGGACCAACTACCTGCGGCCCGACCTCAAGCACGGCGAGTTCACGGACGCCGAGGAGCAGACCATCATCAAGCTGCACTCTGTCGTCGGCAACAGGTGGCCCGGCCGTCCTCCCCTCTCGTGCTCTCGGACTTGTTCTGATGGGTACTGTGTATGTCGCGATGGGAGCGACGCGCTGACTAGCAATGCGCAACGAACGAGCTGCGTGCAGGTGGTCGGTGATCGCGGCGCAGCTGCCGGGCCGGACGGACAACGACGTCAAGAACCACTGGAACACCAAGCTGAAGAAGAAGCTGTCCGGGATGGGCATCGACCCCGTTACGCACAAGTCCTTCTCGCACCTCATGGCCGAGATCGCCACCACGCTGGCGCCGCCGCAGGTGGCCCACCTCGCCGAGGCCGCGCTGGGGTGCTTCAAGGACGAGATGCTCCACCTCCTCACCAAGAAGCGGCCCACCGACTTCCCCTCGCCCGCGGTGCCCCCCGACATGGCGATCGCGGGCGGCTCCGGCGCGGGCGCGCCGCCCTGCGGCTTCCCGGCGCCGCCTCAGACCGACGACACCATCGAGCGCATCAAGCTGGGCCTGTCCCGCGCCATCATGAGCGAGCCCGGCGCGCCGCCCCCCGGCAAGCAGCAGCAGGCCCTGGGAGCCGACCGACATGACAGAGGGGCTGGCGGGGATGTACGCCGCGTACAACCCCGCCGCGCACGGGCAGGAGGAGTTCCGGTACGACAACGGGACGGTGCCGGAGTACTTCCTCGGAGGCGCCGGCGCCGGCGGCGACGCGGACCAGGGCACGTCGATGTGGAGCCACCAGAGCATGTACAGCGGGAGTTCGGGCACAGAGGCCGCGCCCAGGCCGGCGGCGGCGTTGCCGGAGAAAGGCAATGACAGCGTCGGGAGCAGCGGCGGCGACGAGGAGGCGGACGACGTCAAGGACGGCGGGAAGGGCGGCTCCGACATGTCCGGCCTGTTTGGCTCCGACTGTGTACTCTGGGACTTGCCCGACGAGCTAACCAACCACATGGTGTGACCAATACAGTTCGTGCGAAGTGTCCAGGATCAAAGAGCGTTTCATCAGGAGTATATATAAACTAAAAAAGAAGCACCAGAACAAATTATTGCCGAAAGGTTTTTATAAACTCGAATAAGGAATCCGGAAATCATGTATAGTTTTGCCATTTGATAACGAGAAATGCGCATACAGAACCGAGGAGTGTCGGTGTTTCGAGTTACCACCGACGAGTAAATTTGTATTATTGCGCGTCTCGTTCAGATGGTGTGTTTAGAGGACACGATATTTATACTAGTTCGGGTAGAAAGTCCCTACGTCCAGTTCGTCGCTGCTGCTCGTGTTACTGTCACCGAAAGTTTGTAGTAGGGGTTACAAACGAGCGAGAGAGGAAAATGATCTCAAGTCTGTGGTGAAAAAAATGAGTGGGTGCTGAGAGCTCGATCGCTGCTCAGCTGTGCGTTCGTATCCTGCTCATGTGCGGATGTGTATCGGATCTTGAAGGGTCGATCGGTTCAGGATCCCTTTATGGGGCTCCCTACTTTTCCTTTTATAGCCAAGGGAAAGCGCAGGTAGTAGCGGAGGAAAAGGAGAAGAACGAGAGAGAGGAAGACCTCCAGGATCGCCGGTCCTTCTCCTTCATGCGGGTCCCGCCGACCCTGTAGATGTCAACAGGGACGGCTCCACGTCGCGGTCCTGTCCGTCACTGGCGCCATGCGCAGGCGTCATCCACCGGTCATGGTGCTCCACTCTATCCTGGCGCACGTCGTGGTGAATTGACGTGCCTGTCAGTGTTCGTACGAGGGTTAGGCAGAATAGCACTGATACGCCCGACATTGTTCTTGATGTGAATCATCAGGTATGGCCCGTCGTGGTCGCGGGTTATATCGGGGCGTGCCGGTCTCTTTCATGGTGTAAGAGTTTTGACCCAGGCCAATACGCTTGACCTAGAGTGGTTGGCGGCGGTATGGGTCCCCGTCGGATAAGACGGAGCCCGCACCCAAGGGGTGTGGCGAGGCGGAGCCCGCGGCCTCGGGGTCAGGCGAGGCGGAGCCCGCCCCCAGAGGTCATGCGAGGCGGAAATCATGGCCTCGGGGTCGGGCGACGCGGAGATCGTGGCCTCAGGGTCGGGCGACGCGGAGATCGCGACCTCGGGGTCGGGCAAGGTGGAGCCCACCCCCGGAGGTTGGGCGAGGCAGAGATCGCGACCTCGGGGTCAGGCAAGGTGAAGATCGCGGCCTCAGGGTCAGGCAAGGCAGAGATCGCGGCCTCGGGGTCGGGACGAGGCGGAGATTGCGGCCTCGGGGTCGGGCGAGGCGGAGCCCAGCTCTGGAGGGTTGGGCGAGGTGGAGATCGTGGCCTCAGGGTCGGGCGAGGCAGAGATCATGCCCTAGGGTTCGGTTAGAGCTGTAGGCGCGCTCTTGACTACTCAGTTGAATCAATGTTGATGTCCATTAGCTCCTCCTCTTCGGATACCCTAGTATTGGTCCCCGACAGGAGCCTCCGAGCCTGCGGAGGAGTAGAATACTCCTTCAGGAAGTTTTTCCGAATGGGAGGACTCTGAGGGCCTTGGCCTTTTCTTGTCACCCATGGCATGTCCTAGGGACGGTGATTCCCTTTCATCGTGATTGGGCCTCTCGGGGGTATAGCCATGAGCTTTGGTGGGTCAAAAAAAGGTCTTTCCTGATTTCGACCCCTACGGGGGTCTGTCGTTCTACGACCGTGCGTTCGGTCTCCCTGCGAGTGCAACTTTCCTCGAGCCTCACTCGTAGCAAGGGTCTGGTCGAGGGTCGGCTCATCTTCGTGATCATCTTCCCTCAAGTATTTTTTCTGATAAAAACGGAGGGGCTGAGCCGTGCCATGATTTTCCTCTATGGAGGAGCCATGGTGCTCGGTGAGTTGTTAACATGCTATTCCGAGTGGGGCCCTAGCATCCCGTTCATGGGGGTTCGGTTTGGGTTAGCTGGTAACCGACTCTAGATTCTCAGCGGTCAATCCATATAGTTCTCAGGTCTGTTCGATCGGTCCCGAGGGCTCTCTGCCTTTCTTCGAGGAAAACCATAGATCGAATCTGCCCGAGGCTCAAACATGGACCGGGACACCCGCGGCACTCGTGCACCCTAGGTACTGGCCGCTAGCGGGCCCATCCCTTTCCACCCCTCACTCAAAAAGTTCCTAGAGTGGTTGTCGACCCCGTCGGTGGGCCAACCTTTGAACTCCTGGGCTTAGACAGGCCATAGGAGCATTTTTCAGCTCTGTATCCCTCTTACTTGTGATGGTCGTGGCCCATTCAGGGAGGTGAAACATCTGATGCATTTTTTGAGGGGACGACCATAGGTTGCGTGCGCATGCCCCAAGACAAGATGTGGTGATAGGTCATGGCAGGCGTGGAGATCTAGGTGGGCGGTTGGTTTCCTCGCACCCGTCGCCCCTATAAAACCAAAGGGTTAGCCCTTCGGGTTTCATATGCACGCCCTGCATCCTAGCCTCCGCGGCCCCAGCCGGCCCCGCCAATGCTTAGGTTTCCTGTCTCCACATCTCCGTCGCCGTTGAGCTCGCATCCATCCGCTCCCACCTCCAATGGATCCAGTGGTACCATTCTGACGTCACCTTCTAGCGCATGGAGGGCCTCAGTCTGTTGTGGTCTTCTCCGTGCGTGGACCTCGGCCAAGGAGTGGATGTTGCCCAGGCGACAAGGGTTCGCCATCGCTGCTCGATGGCTACGTGGTGTCGTTCGCCCACTTCCACGAGCAGTGGGCTTGCAACCCCCACCCACAAATTCCTCCTGAGGGCTGCTACACTTCTATAAGATTGAGTTGCAGCATCTTAATCCCAACGAGATTCAGCACATGGCGGCGTTCGTCGCGCTGTGCGAAGGATTCCTAGGGATCAGCCCCCACTTCGACTTGTGGGGGTATTTCTTCCCCATCAGCCTCTAGAGGAAGAGGGAGAAGGGCTGAGAAGGTCCTAACATGGCTAGAGGGGGGGTGAATAGTCCTATTTAAAAAAATCTACAAATCAACTAGATCAATTTGATTAGTATGACAAATAGCGAAATGCAAACTTGCTCTAACTCTACAAGGGTTGCAAGCCACCTATCTAACAATTCTAGTTGCAATGATTAATAGGCACACAACTTGCAAAGTTACTACTCACTAAGAGCTCTCAATCTTGCTACTCTAAAGAGCTCCACTAGAAGAACTTAAAATAACAAAGCAAGCTCTTAATTCTAATTACACTAAAGAGCTTGCCACAACTAGTTTGCAAGAATATAAATAAGCGAGTAGGGTGATTATACTGCCGTGTAGAGGAGTGAACCAATTACAAGATGAATACTAAATCAATCATCGGGAGAATATCAAAGGGCAAGAGACAACCAATTTTTCTCCTGAGGTTCACGTGCTTGCCGGCATGCTAGTCCCCGTTGTGTCGACCAACACTTGGTGGTTCGGCGGCTAAGAGGTATTGCACTAAACCTCGTCCACACAATTGGACACCTGCAAGAACCTGCCCACAAGTGAGGTAACTCAATGACACGAGCAATCCACTAGAGTTACCTTTTGGCTCTCCGCTAGGGAAGGCACAAGACCCCTCACAATCACCACGATCAGAGTCGGAGATAATCACCAACCTCCGCTCAACGATCCTCGCTGCTCCAAGCCATCTAGGTGGCGGCAAACACCAAGAGAAACTAAGTGAATCCCGCAGCGAAACACGAATACCAAGTGCCCATAGATGCAATCACTCAAGCAATGCACTTGGATTCTCTCCCAATCTCACAATGATGATGAATCAATGATGGAGATGAGTGGGAGGGCTTTGGCTAAGCTCACAAGGTTGCTATGTCAATGCAAATGGCCAAGAGAGTGAGCTTGAGCCGGCCATGGGGCTTAAATAGAAGCCCCCATGAAATAGAGCTATTGTACCCCTTCACTGGGCACAACTCGGGGTAACCGGACGCTCCGGTCAGCTCGACCGGACTGCAGGACCCCAGCGTCCGGTCGCCCGATGCTTGCCACGTGTCATCGGCTTCAAACGCCGATCGCTCGATCTCAACGATCAAGTGACGACCGAACGCGTCAGTTAGAAAGTGACCGGACGCAGGACCCAACGTCCGGTCAGTTTCCAGTAAGGTTCCAAACATGAAATTTCACGACCAGACGTGTCCGGTCATGCTCGATCGGACACACCTAGTGTCCGGTCACTCAACGTTTCCTCTGTGCGCCTCACGTCAGCGTACGTTAGCACTGACCGGACGCACCCTGCCAGTGTCCGGTCACTCTTCGCGCCAGCATCCGATCACAAGACCAAGACAAGTGCTCACTGCTGCTACTGACTAGACTCAGCACCCCAGCGTCCGGTCACTGTGCCACTAGTGTTCGGTCACTCTGTGAACCCCTGTCTTTTCTGTATAGGGCGCCGGTGGCATCCGTTGGACTGTCCACGCTCTACGAGCGGACACTCTAGTCGGTGAAGTTTCTAACCCTTGATCAAATGTGCCAACCACCAAGTGTATCACCTTGTGCATATGTATTAGCATATTTTCACAAGCATTTTCAAGGGTGTTAGCACTCCACTAGATCATAAATGCATATGCAATGAGTTAGAGCATCTAGTGGCACTTTGATAACCGCATTTCAATATGAGTTTCACCCCTCTTAATAGTATAGCTATCTAACCTAAATATGATCACACTCGCTAAGTGTCTTGATCACCGAAACAAAATGGCTCCTACTATTTATACCTTTGCCTTGAGCCTTTTGTTTTTCTCTTTCTTCTTTTCAAGTTCAAGCATTTGATCATCACCATGCCATCACCATCGTCATGATCTTCACCATTTCTTCATCACTTGGAGTAGTGCTACCTATCTCATAATTACTTTGATAAACTATGTTAGCACTTATGGTTTCATCAATTATCCAAAACCAAACTAGAGCTTTCAATCTCTTCCCTTTTTGGTAATTGATGACAACCCTTACACAAAGATATGAATTGAGATTTAATTGAATCCTACATTGCTTGTCCAAGCATATTTACCATGTGTAAAAGAATATGGACAAGTTTCATGAACTCCAAATGGTAGCAATTGCTCCCCCTACATATGTGCTAAGAGTTTGGGTTGTAGCTTGCACATATGCTTAGGTAGGAAATATAGGAGACACTTTCTATGGTATGATGCTAAGGTATAAGAAATAGACCTTTGAAGCGTGATACCAATCGGAGTGCATCGATATACCATCCTTAGCACCATTAGTAACTATATATACACAAAAACTAGAATACCCCATGAGATCAATATTACAAGCAAGGGTCTAGTTTCCATAAAATGAACATAAGTCTAGTTACTTTAGCCTATGTATGCTAGTTTTTATTTCACCATTCAAGCATATAACTAGCATACACCACACAAGCATGGATATTGAAATTTAGAACTTGTGCTATGCAAGCAAATATATGAAATGCACATCAAAATGCAACATACAAGTTTATGAACTTGCTCCCCCTACTTATGTGTATTTTTTATTTTTCCCCTTACAATGTCATTTTATTTGTTTGCTTCTCTTATCTACTTGTGTGCATTTTTTATTTTTCCCCTTACAATATCATTTCATTTGTTTGCTTCTCCTATCTTACTATCTTTGTGAATTTCTCTCCCCTTTGTCAACAATTAGCACAAAAGGTGAGCTCAAATTATAGATAGGTTGGGGTGAAACCATATGAAATGAGGATCATTTTCCTAATTTGGTCTAATCTAGATTACTTGCAAAAGATATTTAACTTGGTTTGATCCAAGGATAACTTTTTCACACCTCCAAATAAGGGTTATCTTGTACCATGTTGAGTTAAACACTTGTAGCTTATTTTCTAGATCAAACACTAGGTTTACAAGTCCACAAACATGTCATATGCTACCACTAGATCATTTCAAACATACAAGCAATAGTGGTACTATACAAGCATCAAATTCATTTGATTTTAATGAATGAGCCTAGGACATGATAGGAATGACTAGATGCACTAAACAAGTCCTTAGCAATGGATGGATGACATGTCAATCAACTTTACCTTGCTTTGCTCGAAGGAGAGGCATGTCATATAATGAGGGGTGCATCAACACATATTAGAGAAGTCAAGTATGTTTAATTCATTCCTTAGCTTGTAAAACCTCTTTTCATCAAGTGGCTTGGTGAAGATATCGGCAAGTTGATCTTCGGTGCCCACACTCTCAATACAAATGTCTCCTTTTTATTGGTAATCTCTTATAAAATGATGGCGGACATCAATATGCTTTGTTCTTGAATATTGAACCGAGTTGTTGGTGAGCTTTATGGCACTCTCATTGTCATATAGCAATGGCACTTGCTTGAATTTAATTCCAAAGTCACTCAAAGTAGCCTTCATCCAAAGTAATTGAGCACAACAACTACCGGCCAAAATGTACTCCTCTTCGGCGGTTGAAAGTGCTACACTATTTTACTTCTTTGATGACCAAGACATAAGTGATCTTCCCAATAGTTGACATGTGCCTGATGTGCTCTTTCTCTTAACTTTGCATCCTGCATAATCGAAGTCTGAATATCCAATCAACTCAAATCTTGCTCCTTTGGGATACCACAATCCAACATTTTGTGTATGCTTCAAGTACCTCAATATTCTCTTTGTTGTCTTCAAATGACTTTCTCTTAGTGAGGCTTGAAATCTAGCACACATACATACACTAAACATCACATCCGGCCTTGATGCGGTCACATAGAGTAGGCTTCCAATCATAGACCGATACATCTTTTGATCCACCATGTTGCCACTGGCATCACTATCCAAGCTTCCACGTGTTCCCATTGTTGTACTAATAGCTTTAGCATCATCCATTCCAAATTTCTTTAGCATGTCCTTGATATACTTGCCTTGACTCACAAATGTGCCATTCTTCATTTGCTTGATTTGAAGACTAAGGAAGTAGCTAAGCTCTCCAATCATGGACACCTCAAACTCACTTGCCATCATCTTGCCAAACTCCTCACAAAAATCTTGATTTGTTGACCCAAAAATGATATCATCAATATAGATTTGCATTACAAACAAGTCATTTCTAAGCTTCTTGGTGAAAAGAGTGATGTTAACCTTTCTCAGTCTTGAATCCCTTAGAGAGTAGGAAATCTCTCAATCTCTCATACTGTAACAGAACTGCCCAATTTATACAAGATCAAGTATGGCTATCCCTGTTTAGCACTGTTGACGAGCACATACTTTCACTTATATAAACCCGGTAGTCCACCGAGTGTCACGAAGGACCTCGGTAAATACACATCACAACCAAGATCGCTTGATTAAGCAAATACACATCACATACACAGGGTTGTAGCGGAAATAATATTACAAATGAGTTCACAAATAATAGTACAAGTTTGGGTTTCAAAACCGATTAGTGAAAGCAACATAGCTTTCAAAGGATTACATTAATATATGTTCCAAATACATTGCTAGCATAAGTGTCATCCTCAGACAAAAGCATATAGATAAGAAGTAAATATAGAGTCATCGAGCCCACTAGCGGTTAGCCACCATCATCAACAGGCCGAGAACCTCACCTACAAGCATGGTGGGATAAACCCTGAGTACTCGAATGTACTCAGCTAGACTTACCCAGTCATAAACCAGAAATAAAGTGACACCAAGGATTATGCAAGGCTTTATTAGTGGATCTTGCTGGACAACTTTTTTGCATAAAAGCTGGAGTAATTATTAGCATTATTAACCTGTACTAGCGGTGACTTTTAGTCATTTCCTACCATCTATATTAGCACATGTACTAATCAATCACTTGATTAAGTTGCAAACAATAATAACCATATCAGGTATTTCATGGCTCATCATCATCATCATCATCATTTAACCATATCTTTAAATTTAGTGAACCTATGTTGCCGCTGCTCAGTCAAGTTCTCACTATACGGGAGAGACGACGATTCAAATCAATTTCTATCTAGCTGGAGGGGTATTCCTAACACAAACCCTACTTCCCCCGTCAGGGTCGCAATTTAGTTACCTTTGGTACAACTCAGGAGAAAAAAAAAGAAAAGTCATGGGTCCGGATAATGCCGCATTCTCAAGGGTGACACTCTGCCAGGAAGTATAGGACTTTTAAACACCTGACCCCTTGCACTCACGCCAATGTCCCCAAGCACATCCTTACTTCCTCCAGAATGCGCACGTCCCCCCGTTTCCCGGACTGAGTCGAACTACTAGGCTTCGCGGTCGGAATGACTTATCCGGCTAGCTAAGTGTTAGGCTGCGTTCAACATGACATGAGGACATACAACAAATCAGTCCTTAAACAACATAGACGGGGATAGATTCACACCCAAGACCTCCATGCCTTGTTGCTGCACTACCGTCATCCCGTCCGGTCTCTTTTTATTGTTAACACATGGTTCTTTTCCACGATAGCAAATATAGCCAACCATGACCAGAGCTCATCCTACATTTCGTAGGTGACAGGAAATCACCCGACTTCTATCAGTCTAAGCATAGCTAAGCATCATTCGATCCTACACTTAATTAGGATTCATAGGATTTTATTTGGACAAGGTAAGGATATAATGCAACAATTGGATTCCAACCAATTCCTATACTTAATGCATCATCAACAATAAAAGATACTCAAGATATTTGTAAAAACATGGGAGACTTAGAATGCTCCGGGGCTTGCCTGGGATCCCACACTGAGTCAATGTTAGTTAGACGACACTCGCTAAGTCCTTCCATCTTCAGGATAGGTTCACCATGCACCTTCCTCAGGTTTGGTTCCAATATCCCATCCGGCACGTGGTTCATCTAGCGTACCTAATTGAGATACACAATGCAAGTACATGAATACGGGGAACTAACTCCTTACCCGTCTCTCGGCAGCGTCCCAAGCCGTTTGATCGACTTGGGTGACCTGCTGGCCTTTCCTTGATGGAGATTCCATAGGTAGGCCCCTCCAAACCATTCCTGGGAAGGCACAGGCTAAAGCTTGGAGTGCGGGCAACTAAGTATGATCACGCTGGTGAGCAAAAACACCATAGCCGCTAGGGCGTAGGTTTCTTGTAGTCCGACTAGTTTTACTCAGCGTTTGTCTCCGCAAACCTTGCCTCTAGTTTTTTAACATGAAAAAGGGTCAGGCATGGAGAATGTCTATTGAATAGACATACTCTTACTAGCCCCTGAGTGAGGACTAGCCCCTGGTTGCTGCTAGGGGTCGAGCGTCACTTAGAGATCATGGAGTTGATAGCGAAACCAATAGGAGAAGACATGCATAAATTAAGGGTGACTCGTCTCTTGGTAGCGGCCCGAGCCATCCGATCAACTTGGGTGATCCGCTGGCATAGGACTTACCTTGATGGCTCAAGTGACATGCTCAGGGAGCTCTTACCGGATATGTTCGAGTAGAATCTGGGTCTATCATTCGTGATGGGGTCGGCATAACCCGCATGGGGCATCCTACTGCTCCTTGCCCGTCTCTCGACAGTGACCCGAGCCAGTCTGCTCGACCTAGGGTGACCCGATGGTATAGGACTTTCCTATGGAGATAGAGGATGAGATCATCCTCCCCAAAAATTTAGGCAGATAAGCCAGGTGGTGAACTTGTAACAAGTGAACAAGCTCTTAAATTTCGTTATGGCCAAATAGATTTTTAGCACTTCTCCCCTTTTTGTACAAAAATGTTAATGTGTTCTGACCCTTTTCGTTATTAAGGTTGTAAAGCCTAGGGTGCATGTGAACAAACTCTGATCACGCTGGTGAGCAAAAATATCATAGTCGCTGGGGCATAGGTTTCTTGCAGTCCTATCAGTTTTACTCAGCGTTCGTTTCCGCAACCCTTGCTTCGAGGTCTTAACATGAGAGAGGGTCGGGCATAGAGAATATTTGCCCGGTGGATATACTCTTAAACGCGTACTGACCCTTTCCATAGTTAAGGCTAGAAAAGCTTAGGGTACGGAAAAAAACTCTGATCACGCTGGTGAGCAAAAACACCGTAGCCATTGGGGCGTAGGTTTCTTGAAGTTTGACTAGTTTTACTTAGCAGTCTATTTCTATAACCCTTGCTTCTGGGTCTTAATGTGAGAGAGGGTCGGACGTAGAGAATGTCTACCGGGTGGATATACTCTTAGACTCGGACCTGACTCTTTCTTTAGTTAAGGCTAGAAAGCTCGGGGTGCGGAAAAAACTCTGATCACGCCGGTGAGCAAAAAACATCATAGCCATTGGGGCGTAGGTTCCTTATAGTCCGACCAGTTTTACTCAGCGTCTGTTTCGGTAACCCTTGCTTCTGGGACTTAACGTGAGAAAGGATTGGGCATAGAAAATGTCTACTGGATAGATACGCTCATATCAGTCCCCGAGTGAGGCCCAACCCCCTAGCCGTTGCTAGGGTCGGGTGTCACTAAAGATCAGGGAGTTTGTAGCGAAACTAATAAGAGAAAGTATGCATATATTAAGGGTAAAAATGACATAGTTGTTCGATGTTACAGGCATTAACGAAGACTTTGCCGTCGATGGTCTTGAGCTTGTAGGTGCCTGGTCAGAGCACCTCCGCGATGACGTATGGTCCTTCCCATGGTGGAGAGAGCTTGTGGCGGTTCTTGTTGCTCTGGACGAGGCAGAGCACCAGGTCCCCAACGTTAAATGCTCGACCCCGCTACTCGATGACTGTGGTACCGGTGTAACGCTTGTTGGTACTTGGCTGAGCGGAGGAGGGCAACATCACATGCTTCATCTAGCTGGTCCATGGCATCCTCGAGGGACGCCTTGACTCCCTATTCATCGTACGCCCTGACCCTCGATGCTACATAATCAAGGTCGGTCAGGAGGATAGCCTCGGAACCATAGACCATGAAGAATGGTGTATAGCCGATGGCCCGACTTGGCATCAGTCCTCAGACTCTAGAGCACCGTGGGAAGCTCTGTGACCCATTGTCAGCTAAACTTGTTCAACTAGTGGAAGATCCTAGGCTTGAGGCCTTGTAGAACCATACCATTTGCGTGCTCGACCTACCCGTTCATGCGGGGGTGCACCATGGTAGCCCAATCAACATGGATGTGGTATTCATCGTCGAATTAGAGGAACTTCTTTCTGGTGAATAGCATGTCGTTGTCCATGATGATGGAGTTTGGGACCCCAAAGCGATGGACGATGCCAAGGAAGAATAGCACAGCTTGCTCGGACTTGATCATGGAGATTGGTTAAGCCCCTATCCACTTTGTAAACTTGTCTATGGTGATAAGCAAGTGTGTATAGCCCTGGGTGCTCTCTTGAGAAGTCCGACCAGATTGAGCCCCCAGACTGTGAATGGCCACGTGATGGGGATCGTTTGGAGTGCTTGGGCTAGTAGGTGGATCTACCAAACATAGTATTGACACTCTTCATAGGTGCACATGATATGTTTAAGCGTCGGCTACCTCGGTCGGCCAGTAGAAGCCTTGCCGGAATGTGTTTTCAACCAGGGTTCTAGGCACGGTATGGTGACCACAGACCCCACCGTGGATGTCGCTCGGCAACCGCTTCCCTTGTTCGATGGGGATATAGCGCTGTAGGATCTCAGGTGTGGCTTTGCCTATGGAGCTCACCCTTAATAAGGACAAAGGACTTAGCGCGATGCGCTAGCCACCGAGCCTCCATTTTGTCCATCGGTAGCGCCTCATGGAGGAGGTAGTTGAGGTAAGGCATCCTTCAGTCGACTAGAGGGTCAGGCTCTATCGTTGGATCTTTGTCAAGCTCCATGACTACAAGGTCGGATGGAGCCAATGGTTGGTTAGCCCCCGAGCCTAGGGCAGGTGGCCCATATTCAACTTGTTCTAGCTCCTCGTAGCGAACCGAGGGCTTATATTGATCACTGGCGAAGATGCCCATTGGCACCGGCTCTCGGCCAGACGTCATTTATGCCAGCGTGTCAGTCACCTCGTTGAGATGCATTGGGATATGATTGAGCTCGAAACCGTTGAACTTAGTCCTCCAGCTGACGGACCTCTTGGCAATTTGTAGCCATCTTGGCATTGTGGTAGCTTCATTCCTTCATGACTTGGTCGATGACCAGCTAGGAGTCACCCTAGATGTCGAGCCATCGGATACCCAGCTCAATGGCGATGCGTAGGCCGTTGATGAGTAACTCATACTCAGCCATATTGTTGGAGGAGGGGAAATGGATGCGAACCATGTACCTCATGTGTACCCCGAGGAGCAAAATGAAGACTAGCCCCACGCCGGTGCCTTTCTTCATCAGTGATCCATCAAAGTACATCATCCAGTACTCTTGGTCGATGGCTGCTGGCAGCATTTGGACCTCGGACCACTCTGTAACGAAATCAGCTAGCACTTGGGACTTGATGGATGTTCGAGGGGCATACGAAATGCCTTGACCCATCAGTTCGAGTGCCCACTTCGCGATTCTTTCTGTGGCATCCAAGTTTTGGATGACCTCACTGAGAGGGAAGGAAGTCACGACCATCACCGGATGTGACTCGAAGTAGTAACGTAACTTCCTCTTAGCGATGAGGATGATGTACATGAGTTTTTGGATTTGGGGGTAGCGAGTCTTAGAATCAGACAAGACCTCGCTAATGAAGTACATGGGACGCTGCACTTTGAGGGAGTGTCCCTCTTCTTCTCGCTCCACCACTAGGACGTCGCTAACCATTTGCGTGGTGGCCGTAATGTAGAGTAGAAGCGGTTCCCCAGTTGATCGGAGGGACTAGGATTGGGGCCTTCATCAGAAGCTGCTTGACTATGTCAAGTGCCTCCTAGGCCTCGGGCGTCCATTCGAAACGGTCGGCCTTCTTCAGGAGCCGATAGAGGGGGAGACCTCATTTGCCGAGGCGTGAGATAAAGCGGCTGAGCGTGGTGAGGCACCTTATAACTCATTGTACCCCCTTTATGTTCTGAATCAGGCCCATCCTCATGATGGCTAAGATCTTCTTCGGGTTGGCTTCGATGCCACGTTTGTAGACTATAAAACCCAGCATCATACCCCTTGGGACCCCAAAAATACACTTCTTGGGGTTGAGCTTAATGTTGTTTGCTTAGAGTTTTGTTAAGGTCTGCTCTAGGTTGGCTATGACCAGGTCAGCCCATTTGGACTTGACCATAATGTCATCCATGTAGGCCTCAATGGTTCGCCCGATGAGGTCCTCGAAATATTTGAGCATACAACGCCAGAATGTAGCCCCCATGTTTTTCAGACCGAACTACATCGTGACGTAGCAGAACAATTCGAATGGGGTGATGAAAGATATCATGCGTTGGTTGGACTCTTTCATCGCTATTTGATGGTGCACGGAGTATGCATCAAGGAAGCAAAGGGTTTCGCACCTTGAGGTTGAGTCGACTACTTGGTCTATGCGTGGCAAAGGAAATGGATCCTTTGGACACGCTTTGTTGAGACCCGTTTAGTTGACACACATTCTCCCTTTTCCACTCTTTTTTCATATCAGAATGGGATTGGCTAACCACTCAGAGTGGTATACTTCCTTGATGAACCTGGCTGCCAAAAGCTTCGCAATCTCCTCGCCAATGGCCCTGCGCTTCTCCTCGTCGAAGCGACGTAGGTGCTTCTTCACTGGCATGGAGCCTAGCCTAATCTTCAAGGCATGCTCGATGACTTCTCTAGTAATGCCTGGCATGTCCGAGGGTTTCCATGCAACAATGTCTCTATTAGGAGGAAAGCGTGGTGCCAATATGCACCACTTTGCCCTTGGAGCCACTAGGGGTCTATGAGGACCTCCTTGGTGCCCTCTACAGGCTCAAAAGACCCGACCGACCAGTTTGGAGTAAGGTGCTTCTTTAGTGACCTCCTTCCTGATGGCCGCAAGCTCCTTGGAGACGATGATTGTCATGGCATGTTCGCAACACTCGATCTCGCACTTGTAGGTGCGCTAGAAGGAGGTGCTGATGGTGATGACCCCTGCACTGGTCCTAGCATCTTTATCTTTAGATAGGTGTAGTTGGGGATAGCCATGAACTTTGTGTAGCATGGACGTCTTAGGATGGCATGGTAGGTTCTGTGGAACTCGACCACCTCGAAGGTAAGGGTCTCCATCCTGTAATTGGTTGGATCCCTAAAGGTGATGGCAGATTGATCTACCCAAGTGGCATGGCCTACTTTCCAAGCATGATGCCGTGGAAAGGCGCTATGGTTGGTTGGATGCGTGATCGGTCGATGCCCATGGCAGTCGAGCATTTTGGCTTACATGATGTTGAGGTCGCTGCCTCCATCTATCAGTACCTTGGTGAGCCGCTTCATGCCGATGATCAGGTCGACCATGAACGGATATCTCCCTGGTTGTGGGATGCTCTCCGGGTGGTCGGTCCGATCAAAGGTTTTGATGGATTCCGACCATCGAAGGAAGGTAGGTGTCGCTGGCTCAGCTGTATAGACCTTGCGGCGTGTGAGCTTCTAGCGGTGCTTGGAGTCATCGGCCATCGACTCTCTGAAGATCATAAGGTAGCCATCTAGCATTAGAAAGCCACCGTCCATGAATGGCATAGGGTCCTTCCTATGTTCCCACTTGTTGGAGCCTCCGGATAAGAACCGCTTCATGAGACCATAGTCCTTATATAGATGCTTGATAGGGAAAGCATGGTTCGGACATGGTCCTTCGAGCAACTTCTCAAAGTGGTCCAGGGTGCCCTCGGCGAGCTTTCGACCCTCCTTGCGGTCGGCGGCGGCCACGAGTGAGCCATCGCGTCGCTGCTTGTTCTTCTTCTTCTTGGTGGGATGGTTGGAGGTGCCTTCACCAGCATCCTCGTCCCACTTTGCCTTGCCCTTGAGGCGGTCGAAGATCACTCTGACCACCTCCTCGCTCGAGGCATGGCTGGTGGCGATGTCGAGGAGCTTCTTAGTCATTCGTGGGCCCTTACATCATAGCTTATAAACTAGGGACTCATAGGTGGTCCTAGATAGGAAGGCTCCTATGATGTCGGCGTCGGCGACGTTAGGCGGCTCATTGTACTACCAGGAGAAGCGTTGGATGTACCCACGAAGAGTTTCCCTAGCCCTCTGTCAGTAGTTTTTGAGATCCCATGGGTTTTCCTAAGACACGCATATGTGCCCTAGAAGTTTCCCATGAAGATCTCTTTCAGGTCCGACCAACTTTGGATTCTGTTGGGTGGAAAGTGTTCCAACCAAGTTCGCACCGAATCAGCCAGGAACAATGGAAGGTTGCAGATAATTAAATCATCATTATCCGCTCCACCGGCTTGGCAAGCAAGCTGATAATCCTCGAGCCACAGTCCAGAGTTCGTTTCCCTAGAGTATTTTGGGATGTTGGTCGGCGGTCGGTACCACGGTGGAAAGGCGACATTAAGGATGTGTCGGCTAAAGGCCTGAGGTCTCAGCAAGTCAGGGCTCAGGCTTTGGTCCTCGCTATTGTCTTAGCGTCCATCACGACAAGAGTGGTAGCCGTGGCTAGCCCCCTCCCTCGCGTCGCCGTAGGCATACCTGCAGGTATCGAGGGTTCGCACGCGTCACAGTTGCGGCCAAGACGCTCATGCACTGGGACCGTGGTGCGTGGCCTACCGCCTTGCTATGCCTGATGGACAGATACATCCATGTTGGGTCGCTCTGAGGGTGCGCGCTAGCTGGCGTCGAGCTCGCATCATCGGGACAGTGAGCTCTCAGCCTATTGCATTGTTGTACGCTCAAATCTCACGATGGGCCCGACGATCCTCGGGCGTTGCAGGCCCCGGAAGCCCCCGGAGCAAGGCCGCCGTAGCAGCGATGTTTTGGCTCGCCCGGGTGAAGTATGAGAGGGCTTTATCATCCTCGACCATCCTTCAATTCACGTCGTGGGCCACGGCACGCGTGCGCCCACAGTCTTCATGTCACTTGATCTCTTGCTCAAGCTCCGCGCGTTCTTGCTCAAGCTAGAGTCATGCTTCCTCGAGCTCTTGGTGTTGGGCCTTCAGCTGCTCCACCCGTAGGCGAGGTGGGTCCCCTGCATCCCTCTCGACCTTGTCATCGAGGTCATTCGTTGGGGAAACCTCTCCCTCATGGATGCTTTCAACGTGTCCCTCGGGGGTACCTGCCATGAAACATTCATGAGAAGGGTGATGGCCCCCCCGCTAGAGTCAGAGTCAGAGGGTGACCCTGATTCTCCCACGAGGAGGTCGTGAAAAGATTCTGCGACATATTCGGTCAGACCCATGAACTCGTCGTTCATGGGGAATGGAGGCATGCGTTGCGTCATAGGGTGGCCTACAGTCTTTGCGGTGTTGCGAAGATCGGATGGGAGCGCTGTCGGGGCGCTCCGGATGAGGTATTCCGGGGACAGCGACTCTCCTCCAGCAAGCTACGTCATGACGTTGGCGAACGAGAAGGTAAGGCGGCGCAAGTCCTCCCAGAACGATCGGGGTCCCAGGAAGGCGTCGAGCTGGTGCTCTAGCCTCCCATAGTTGAAGTCGAGGAGCTGGTCGCTTTTGGGGGTGCGGACCCCTGGTGCGTGCAGCTGTAACTCCTCAAGCGCCTCGGTGATCGCGTCGAGGCCGGTGGAGTGGAGAGGTTGGACGACGACGGGAGCTCGCACGAACTCTCCCTCTGTCGTAATAATGAAGTCTAGGTTCCTGAAGCGCACGTGCGTGCTCAGGACCTAGCTGACGTTGTGACTAGCCATCCGAGGCCTAATGTGGACGTCGAGACGTGCAAAAGGCCCCTATCTGGCACGCCAACTGTCGGTGTTTTGAGTTACCATCGACAAGTAAATTTGTATTATTGCGCGTCTGGCTCGGATTGTGTGCTTAGAGGACACGAGATTTATACTGGTTTGGGACAGAAAGTCCCTACGTCCAGTTCATCGCTGCTGCTCGTGTTACTAGCACCGAAAGTTTATAGTAGGGGTTACCAACGGACGAGAGAGGGAAAGGATCTCAAGCCTCTGGTGAAAGGAGTGAGTGGATGCTGAGAGCTCGATCGCTGCTCAGCTGTGCGTTCGTGTCATGTTCTTGTGCGGATCTGTATCGAATCTTGATGGGTCGATTGATTCGGAATCCCTTTCATGAGGCGCTCTGCTTTCTCTTTTATAGGCCAAGGAAAAGTGTGGGTTATAGCGAAGGAAAGGATAAGAACGAGAGAGAGAAAGGCCTCTAGGATCGCCGGGTCCTTCTTCTCCTTCATGTCGGTCCCGCCGACCCTGTAGATGTCAACAGGGACGGTTCCACGTCGTGGTCCTGTCCGTCACTGGCGCCATGCGCATGCATCATCTGCCGGTCATGACGCTCCACGCCGTCCTGGCGGACGTCGTGGTGAACTGACGCGTCTGTCAGTGTTCGTACAAGGGTTAGGCAGAACAACATCGGTACACCCGACGTGTTCTTGATGTGAATCCTCAGGTATGGCCTGTCGTGGCCGCGGGTTACATCGGGACGTGCCAGTCTCTTTCTTGGTGTAAGAGTTTTGACCCAGGCCAATACGCTTGGATCTGGAGTTGTTGGCGGCGGTATGGGTCCCTGTCGGGCTAGACGGAGCCCGCACCCAAGAGGTCGGGCGAGGCGGAGATCGCGGCCTCGGGGTCGGTTAGAGCTGTAGGCACGCTCTTAACTGCTCGGTTGAATAAATGTTGATGACTATTAGTTTCTCCTCTTCAGGGTACTTTAGTATTGGATGACCATTAGTTTGGACTCCTGTGTTTCAAGGCCAGTGCTCTGAAATAACGACAGTTCCAGTGTAAAACCTCAAATTGTTTTGTCTAAAAAAATTGGAGTTGTCTAATTATGTCTCCAATACAAAACAATTTTCCCTGGATACCTTTAATTTTTTTTATTTGAATTCGTTTTATCTGAAGAATTCACGGGAAGTAAGATTTTGTGAATTACAGAAAGCCAGACGAAGGCCCAAACGCCTCATTCGCGTGAACTTATCAACCATACCATTTTAGTAAAATAATAGTATTTTTTATCATAATAAATTAGAATTAATATCAGCGTTAGTCGTTCTTCCGGCCATCCGATCAGGCAGAACCGCAGAAGTGCACTCGTGGGCAGTCTGCACCCGAGCTCTTCAGGATCCCCCTCTCTCTGATCGGACGGTCATGACGAGCCCTCTGTGGGGTTGATAGCATCCGACGGTTACAGAGAGCTCACCCCCATTCCGGAAATCTTCCAGAGTCCCGTTCCACGGTCTCGTCTTTCGTGTTCCATGGCGGCGGCGGCGCAGCTGCACGGATCGGCTGCGGCCATGGCGGCATATCTCCGCACTCGAGCCTACTCAGTTCCATCCTCATGCCGGTGGCGGCAGAGCCTTCTAGCTGGTTCCCCGAAGGTATGCCTCGGATTCTAGTTCTAAACCCTAACTTGGTATTCCTGACGCTCTTGCCCCTGTGTGTACGATCGTTTCCTGCGAAGAACCTAGTATAAGGTTTACCTGGACATTGGTCACGACTACCTCTAGTCACGACCATATGGAAATGAGATCCGATGGGATCGCGAAGAAGTGAGGGAGAGGACTCAAAAGAGGTTATTTGATGACTTGGTGTTGATGGGCATTTGGGCAGAAATTGACTTCTTGTTTCGTGGCTCGAGATCTATTTGTTACTGCAGTAGGGTTGGTTTATGTATAAAATGATGAACTGAAGGCAGTACCGGTGCGTCTGTGTTCTTCTGGTGTCCTCTGCGTCAGCAAATTTCCAATTCCGCTGAATTGAGCTCTTGGCCTCGAGGAGTCATGAATTCTATCAGCAATTATGTGTTTGTCCGAACCTAGAGCCTAGAAGGACTGTCTTTTGAATCTCCTGTTCTTAAGTGGACAAAATTGATCCTGGATCGTGATCTGAAACAGATGAATGTTTTATTTTCTCCGAACAATGTGCTTAATGTGTTATAGATATAGGTATTTTCCATGCATTTCGTGTGTATATGTTGATATTTGTATTTTTTTTCTTGAAATATTAAATAAGGCGTTGATGTTAACCACCGTATTAATCTGTGCTCTTGCTGAAAGTTTGCTTGGCTATAACTATCAGAGGATGGATTAACATGTTTTGTTTTCTCCACAGCTTTCGATTTCTACAGGTGGAGTTTGTACGAATCCATTTGGTTTTTCTGCTAAACTTTCAACAAAATGTGCCAATGAGAATGCTCGAGTTGAAGAGTTAGATTTGCAATCAGACCAGATGAAGGAATTACAGGTGGAGCAGCATGTTATTCCTCAGAAGAGGAGTGCTAAAATCCATGACTTTTGCCTTGGGATCCCTTTTGGTAAGCTTGAGTTCCAATAATGTATACCTTTACTGTGTGCTTAGATGGATACAAATTGTGCACTGGAGACTTCTATGTTGTATCAACTGTCGGTTTTCTGAAAGATGTTTGGCAGCTTTCAAGGAATTAAGAGCTGGTCATAGCATAAATTGTTCAAAGTTGTTCTAAATGTGTTGATTGCAAACATAGTTTCATTTTCTTGATAGCAAAGCTGTTCTAAACTCATTATCTAACATGTTATGTTATATAGAGATCCTGATGTGGCAAATGATAAATCTTAGACTACTGGAAATCAGCATCTTGTGCTTCCATACTTAAAACTTGATGACAAATTGTTCCACTGGCCTTGTTCTTCTCGCACGCGTGGCATCCTGTATTTCTGAGCAGTTCAATATTTTTAAGTTTTGGAAATATCAACTTGGTTGTCATTCATGTATCGACATACAGATGAGTGAAATAATGATACTTCATTTGGTAATGTAGGTGGTCTTTTATTCTCTATGGGGCTTCTAGGATACATCTTCTCCAGAAGCACCATAAGTCTTGTCTTGGGTATTGCACCAGGACTTGCCACTCTGCTACTTGGTATTCTCAGTCTAAAGTTTTGGAGGAGCGGCAGATCCAGCTTCCTGCTTATCTTGGCCCAAGCAGGTAGAATGGATATCATCATCCTAAGCTTTGTGATACAAAGTATCTGAGTTACAATGTAATCACAGTGAAACTAGGTGTACCTGTGTCCCATTGCTTATCAACCTGCTCTTCCTGTGTTTTTGCAGCAATTTCTGCTTTCCTGGCATGGAAGTACTCTCATGCTTACTTCTTGGTAACTCCGCTAACTCGTACAGAATATATAGTACAATTACTGTCAATATAGGGCTAATCTTTACTTCTGTGCGCAGACAAATAGACTCCTTCCTTGGGGCTTCTACGCGTCACTGAGGTAATTTCTCTATACTGTCCATCTCCATCCAACGCCGTTGTCCCCTTTGGACAAGATCTGATGTTCTCACCTGCTTGAAAATCATGCAGCACTGCAATGGGTTGTTTCTACGCTTATGTGCTGCTTGCGGGAGGGAATCCCCCACCTAAGAAGTTGGCAGCCATTCCACCGCAGTAGGAAGAGGGGATTCGGTTTAGGATCAGCGTGGGTTGACCTTTCGTTCATCATGTGTCAGCTAGTATAGTAAAATTTTGATGGTCTTCCTATGTATATTCTTCAATCTTAGTTCACTGCTGGCGCCTGGCTGGGCCTTTGGTTTTTCTATTCTGGTAGCCTGAAACTTTGAGCAAATAAAGCATCAGAGGACAATAGCCCTGCCCTTCAGTGAACATGCTGTTTTCTTCCACATGAATGAACGTGATAAAGGTAACTAGATAAGCTTGCTCAGCATCTACTTGATACATTTGAACAATTGAACTACACCTGAGGAATCCGAGGTGTTTTGTACTTTGTAGCCCGATGAGCTCGTACATTCACTTATGCAGTCGTTTTAATTAGCTACACACAACACAAGCAGTTATTTACAATCCCATATTTTTTTTTTAACCTTATATAAGAACATATTTTGCCAGGAACAAGAAACGCATGTTACCGTATTTGAATGGATTTGCAAGAAAAAATAGTATAGACTTTCATAAAGCTCAATCAAATGGCCCAACAAAGGCCCAACTATGCCGCTCGAACCGCCTCCCACCCGTCGGCCAGATCAGCCTTCAAACTAGGGTTTACTCCTCCCGCTCCGAGAAAGCAAACAAGCGTCAGCTCCGCCGGCTGCCTCCGCGCTTTCTCCCCGCCGCCGCCGCTCCTTCCCTAAGTCAGGCCCGCCAAGATGAAGCTCGTCAGGTAACGCCCCCCGTACTCGTTCGCCCTTTGTTCGGATTGGCTCCTCTTTTTCCCTTCCTCGCCGCTCCGTTTGGTACGAACCTCGCCTAATTTGGTGCTCGATTTGGGGTTTTGCCGCAGGTTCCTTATGAAGCTGAACAATGAGACGGTCACCATCGAGCTCAAGAACGGCACGGTTGTACACGGCACCATCACCGGTACGCTTCGACTCTAACCTCTAGCGGTAGCGGGGCCGCGGGGAAACCTTTAAATTTCTGCGATCTGAAGAGGCTTCAAATTCTAGGGTTTTTTGTCCGATGCTTGTATGCTTACTTCCTTAGGATTTGTTCAGCTCGATCTGAAGAGGTAGTGTGATTTGCTTGTGTACCGTTCTGGGAGCCAACTGTCGTCTGACTTAGCTTTAGAGACAAGTAGAGTTCAGCATCCCTTTTGCGCACAGCTCTTGTATCTGTTATGCGCCACAAGTCCTTTCAAATAAAACCATATGTGTGGTTTATGCCATCCCACTGAAATTTGCTATTTGGGTATATTCAATTAGACTTGGGTTTTACTCTTTTGTTCTGCATGGTTCATAGCCTCACAGGAGATTTGCTTAGCCCTAAATTTCTTGTAGGATTTCTTTATCAAGGGAGCATTCCTGTCGAGTGATGACTAGTGGGTGGATAATTGAAGCTGTCAATTGGTTGCCTTAAGTTTTAGATCCATTAGTGCTAAGGGATGGTCACCTGGTCAGATGTCTGTTAAAACAATGGGAATTGCATCAGTTGGTATTCAAGTGCACACTTGAATTTGCAATTGTTTTAGCTTCTCATGTACTTGTGCCCTTCCTTCAGTAATTTAATACATGTGAAACTTAGATGATGTCAATACACTATTTCATATAATGAAATACATAGATGATGCTAGTGGAGAATATTGATTTTTCTTCTTAAGAGGGGTTTCTTGGGAATCGGGATTGGAATGGTAGCTTACAACTTTGTAGATTTTTTCATGTTAATGTTTTGGGTGGATAGGGTTGCCTGTAAACTACATTTTGATGTTGGGGGCATGCAAAAGTTCGTTATCCACAAGAGAGGGGAATATACATCGTGAAAGGCTTGTTTTAACTTTCCTTTTTCTTTGTGGTACAATTCAGGAAATTACTGTTTGATTGCAGTTCTGGCCCTTGAACGGTGTACTCACAATATTATGATCCGCACATATTTTGCTAATACTGATGAGATTAATGTAGGATCATGGTTTAGTTTTTACAGCATATCCTCTGATTCATGCACATTTTTCGTAGGTGTTGACATAAGCATGAACACTCATCTGAAGACAGTGAAGCTTACACTGAAAGGGAAGAACCCTGTAACACTTGACCACCTTAGCGTGCGAGGAAACAACATTCGCTACTACATTCTTCCTGACAGCTTAAACTTGGAAACTTTGCTGGTAGAGGAAACCCCTAGGGTCAAGCCTAAGAAGCCAACTACAGGTTTGGTTTCCTCCGCTTTTGTTCTGATTGAGTCTAATTGTTACTAATGATACCAACTGACTGGTCAATGTTTGTTCTATTCAGGAAAGCCCTTGGGGCGTGGTCGCGGCCGTGGTCGTGGACGTGGTCGGGGCCGGGGGCTGCGCTGAGCTTTATTGTTCCCCTGCTGTCGGCTCTCTTGCCCGACAAGTTTCCCGTACAATGTAACCTCTTTCCCCTGCACGCTATGTGAAAGAATGTTGCATTGTTACCCTTCTGATGAATGCGGACAAAATATCTCAATCTCAGTAGTTCTTGTTGTGGAGATCACCTTGGCCTATGATTCATGTCTGTCTTAGGTTTACACTGTAGTTAATTTGTAATGTCTTTCCCCACGCATACATATAAGATGCCGCAGAACTTTGGATATCTAAGGTTGTATGCTTGTGTTTTCACATGGGGATTATTGATCTAGAGCTATGCCTTGCAGTTGTTTCTGCCTCTATTTGATCTTTAGCTCTGCTTGAAGCTAAATTCCCATCGATCGGAGATACTGATTTTGCTGAAGATATACAATTTTCTCTCATGCGACGTGCTGGTGGCCTGTATTGAGTTTTCTGCTGTACTGAAGAAACGTGCTCGGTAAAGGAAAGTATGCTTGGATCATCTGAAGCTGTTGAGCTTGAATTGCCATGATTGCGCTGTTGATTCTGTCTCAGGATGTTTTGTTTTTTTTTGGTAGCAAATTGAGCCATTCGTTTTCTTTGTAACGTTTACATGGTTCAGAGTTAGTCAAAATGGACAAGTTCAGCTTGCGAACAGAGATGAAGATACTCCGTGCCCATTGCCCACCTTGATTTCCCCCACTTTGGTCGGCGTCACCTGGCGATCTGTCAATACAGATACAGTGTTGACTGTTGAGTAGCACTGGATAGTCCTTCCGCACAATAAGATTCTGACCCTTAGTTTCTCTTCTAATATTTGGTCGATTCCTACAAAATTAATATAATCTCAGAGATTATTTACACAAATCTGTTGATGCAAGTTTTATATCCATAACTTGCATATAATTTAACTAATTTCGATAAAAAAAAATTATAAGTTTTATTTTTATTTCTCTAGCGTTGTTATTATAAGTGAAGGCAGTACTCCTCCGTCTCATTCATTTGCCCCAGCCTCCGCCTCAAATTAAATCAACTATTTTGCCCCGGCGTGTGATGTCCACCGGTGGGATCACCCTAGAACCTGCTGCTTCCGGCACCTACCCACTCCCACCGGTCATCGCTATCACTTTCAGGCTTTCAGCAGGAGCATCGTGGCGGTGCACGAACCTTCGGCAATCGATCGGCGGGGCCGCGAGCCGCGGAGCGGTGGCCGGTGGCAGTCCTTACTGCCGTGCCGTGCGCTGTCGTGTGTCGATGGCCTCCCGAACCAGTCGCGAGGCAGGCACACCATGGCCTGCAAGCGTCTCGTCCAACGAGTCTATGATTGTGTTTTCAGAGCTGCAACGCAACCGCCGGATTGTGGATCGCAATCCGGTCCCCAAATGACTGATAGCGGAACCGATCATATCATCCACCTGTAGCTTGTAGAGTGGAGTAGCTATCACCGAATAAATTTGTCCACATGCCCTGGGTTTACGCTCGTCCCTCCATCCTTCTCCTGGCCGCACTAGCTTTACACGGCAATTATTCGTACAATCGTAGAAAAAGAGAGCCATGTGTCGTGGGTTAGTCCATACAGTCCGCGGCGATCAGATTCTTCATCTCTTCTTGGCATGGCACAAAGGCAAAAGGCACATCATCATCAGGGGTACGCGCAGCTCTGACCTGCCCCTCGCTGTGCTGTAGCTTCACCTGTAAGCGATACCGTTGCCATACCGCCGAAGGGACAGGGGCGACAGACACTTGCCTAAGCATACTTCCCTCCGATAAGAACCCCCCTCCCTAACAGTCAGTCAGATACCCACCAGGAGAGAGGCGCCATGTGCAAGCTCAAGTTCACCAAGGAGCAGTGTGGGGTGCTACGTGCTGGTGATCCTGGTCATCTGCCTCCTCATCGGCGTCCTCTTCGGCCTCGGCGTCTTCAGGCACGGCTACGACAGGATCAAGGACCTCGGCCGCAACCACACCGTGCTTCGACTGCAACACAACCAGGCAGGTATAGCGTGTTTGGATTGTGACTGGCAGGCAGATTCTCGTCCAGGCAAGGATCGTGCCCCGAGAAGGACGAAATCCTATGCCTGGCCAGGTGTTGCCTGGGAGGCTTAATCCAATAACTCGGTTTACGGTGGGCAGACCGCCCCCGCAACTTTGTGCTTAAGGAAGAAGACCTTCTCACGCAGGCCGAGAAAACCCCCGAACACCGTGTCCCGCCCTTACACAGGGGCCCGTTACCCTGTGAGTGGGCCGGTCCGTTGCCTGTGCTTTGGGAAAGTCGAGACAGACGAGGAGATTTTTTTGGTGGGTACCGGAAATTCTGCCCACAGCGGGCCTTGAACTCCGGTCGGCAGGCAGAGGCCTTAAGCCTCACCTGACTGAGCCACACCAGGCATGGCCTCTGCTGGCTGCTGCTGCATCTGCCTGCCTGGGGATCTTGGTCTGCGGTGGTCGGTGCAGGCGTGTGTGTAAGACGTGCTAAGCTCCTTCGTGGAGGCAGCAGAGTAGAAGCAGACGCTGTAAATTACGTACTTGATCGGTGTGTAAGTTTCTGTTGCTTGGTGTAGAGTGCAGTAGACTACAAACAATTCCATGATGATTTTGGCACCAACTCTTCATTTTTGTTTGTCTGCTTATTAATCGGATCTATATCTTGGCATAAGTACATGAACTGATGTAGTATTGGATTGGACCAGTGATTTTGAGAACCAGAAACAAGAACAGCTCGGTTCATTTTTAAAAAGAAAAGGGGGGAAACAAGAACAGCTTATTCATCGGCCCTGTTCGCTTCGATAAGAAGACAAATAGTGTTCATTGATTTCGTTGTGAGAGAAAAACACCGTTCCTCGTTGAAAAAGTACGGCTGTGCAAACCTTATTTCTCTCTCTCTCCTTCTATCTACTTATTTCTTTTTTTTTTAACTTCTTTACTTTTTTACTTCTCCTCTCGGCTGGAAGCCTTTGTGAATTTAACTACAAAACCAGCAAGATGCAATACCTGCAAACCTTGTTTTCTTTCTTTCTTTTTTTCTTTTTCCTTTGTTTACTTCTTTCTTTTAAAAAAAATACTTCTTCTCGGCTGGTTACTTCTTTCTTTTCTTTTTCCTTTTTTACTTCTGTCGCTTTTTCCTTTTTTCTTTTTTTACTTCTCCTTCCCTCGGCTCGGAAGTCTTTGTGAATTTAACTACAAAACCAGCAAGATGCATCAGCTAAGCACACATAAAGGGTGCCCCTAATTTTTCCTTACAGGCAAAAACTATGCCTGGTACATATCGCGGAAAGCTACCACGATCCTAAACAGAACCTCTGACCATTCTGGAAGCAGAGTATTTCACTATTCAGTGATTGGCCCCATCATAGTTTGATAAGCTCATGTATCCAAGACGTGTATTTCCCGAAACATGGAGTTCCAACATATTCAAATAAGACAAACTAATATCATACCAAACAATGCATCGAGGTATCTTATTTACAATTACACATGCAAATGGACAGAATTAGTGAGTGCTTAATGACAGAAGACAGTAAAGAATCTAGTGATTTACTGAGTTTGTAAACACCTGACATAAATAAACTGAATCTCTTAAATCGTTCAGGCACAGAATCCATTGGTGTGTCAAATAACAAAGCAACCTGTAGCAGTAACTATTTTACGCTCAGAAACATGAAGATAACGCAGCTGGTATATGACACACGACAGATATGCCTTTGTACATAATAACGACGTTAGCAGATTAGCTGCAGCAGCCACCACCTTGAGAAGACGAGCTACCAGCACCTCCAGATTGGCCAGGGACTACATATCCAACTTTGATTCCGTAAGACTGCGAATTTGACAAAAGATGTATGAGATCATACTCATGTGGCGGTAACAAGATACATATTGTAAGCAAGCAAAATGTTTTGGAGAGCAGGACAAGGTTTCCTGGTGGCAAATGGCGTTTTCACTATCAGAGAACTGCTAGTTTCCAGAAAAAATGCTTTATCTGCTAATCCTTAGACACTAACAAGTAAAAATCTATCTCTAATCCTTAGACACTAACAAGTAAAAATCGATCTCTTTCAGCATCAACAACACCTCCCCCGCAAAATTATATTATCAAGTTTATCCACTTATACCATTTCAGAAAAAGCTACTTCTCAGCGATTCATTATATAAATTAAGAGTACACCAGTGACGACTCGCCTTAGATTCCACACCAGTGAGCGGGAAGAGCGGGAGCGAGAGAGCGGGTGCGCGGGAGATTCCACACCCGTGAGCGGGACAGCGGGAGGGGAACAAGAAGCCGCAGCTCGCCCGTGCCGACGCGTTCTCCTGCGCCGACGGGAGAAGTTGCCGCCCGCCTGCCGCCGAGCCGTGCAGCCGCCTGTGTGGGCCACGGCCATCTTCCCCAATCGGCGCTGGCCTGCAACATCCTACAACATCCCGCAAGCAGAGCAGCACATTTGGTCATCTGGAGGAGAGAGGGAAGCAAGAGACAGGGGCGGAGGCGGAGTGGTAGTGGAGAACGAGAGAGAGAGAGAGAGATGCGGCGGCGCTGGAGAGAGGATTGGGAGTTCGAGAGATGACCTAGGAAGGTTAGGGGCAAATATGGGCTGTCTGGTGGGCTGGGCCAGGCTACTTCTTGCTCCTTCTCCTTTCTTTTTCATTTTTTCCTTTTCGTTTTTCTTCATTATCTACTGCTCTAAGCTGCTTTTTTAAGTTTTCCTTAAGCTGTTAAGGCGTCGCCTCGCCTCACGCCTTAGTCGCTTAAGCGTAAGGTGGTAGTCAGTCACCACGCCTCGCCTTACCGCCTTGAAAACATTGGTACAAGGTCTTAATTAACAGCAAGTTTCAAGAGATCGCAAGGACAAACAGGCACTCTGCCTGTCAATATTGTCCTTTCCAGTTTACAGGTTTGGCTATCCTCATTTCAACATTTCAGTGTATGAAGGTTGTAAGGAGAAGGGGATAAACTTTCTATGAGATAGGTAATAATGACTTATGCACTTCGTAAGGCAACCCATATATAGTACTCCAAAATGGAACACAAAGGTACATGAGTATCTGGCACTCATCTCAGCAAAGGTTTTGGGCTGTAATACATCGGTTAAGAATCTACATAAGTTCTTTAAATGGTACTTAGAGTAACATCGAAGGGGCTCACTACATTTTCCTTAAGCAGAGCAAAAGTGACGGTTTGGGATTAAAAGGTACCTCATTAGATACATCGAAAACGCCATCTTGGATTTTCTTGTAGATTGCTCCAGCAGTCTTAACAAATGCCTGTGTTTAAAAGTTCATGCCGCATGAGGAAATTGGAAAATATTTTAACTGCACATAGATACACCAAGAATCAAGCATCACCTCCTCGACATTCTGTGCAGTCTTTGCAGAGGCCTCCATGAAGATAAGGCCATGTTCCTTTGCAAACTGCTCGCCTTCCTCGTAGCTCACCGCACGCCTGTGAGACAGATCACACTTGTTCCCAACAAGCATAATCGTCATGTTAGCATTCGCATGCTGCCTCGCATCCTCCAGCCAGCTTACCAGGTGGTTGAAAGTCTCCCTCCTGAAATCAGTTCAACATGGATTTGAATGCCAGAATCAGCATGATTCAGGAAACTGCGTGCACGAGAAAGGCCACCCAAGCTACTAAGAATTTGTGGGGGTAATCACCTAGTGATATCGTAAACCAAAAGAGCACCAGCAGCGCCTCTGTAGTATGACCTAGTTATGGATCTGAATGACTCTTGCCCAGCCTGGAAAATGTTAAAAGACAGCGCAGTCAGGTCAGATGGATGATGCATGTGGCCACGTGGGTATTCCATATTATTAACATTGTGGCGTGGCGCCAAGGATAGCTTAAATCAACAAACGGTCCCATAGTTCAGGTGCGCTAATAATCCAATAATTTCAGTGGGGCAAGGCAAACTGATACAGAACAAAAAGAATGTCCAGAATATTGTAGCTCCAGGGCTCAGCAAGATGCAATGTTTTCATCTTGAACTACAGACCCTCCAAAACAACTTTATGTCAGACCAATTGGACATCGTAAAATCAAGTTTGCAACCGGACTTGAGTAGCTCAAGTCCCATGAACAATCAAGCAAGTAGTAAGCAACTGAGGAAGCAATTATGATGCTTCAACTGGTAGTGGTAGACCCTATGGCGACCTGAAGTAAGTATCTAAGGGATACGTACGAACGAAGGAAAGTAGCAGAGAAAGAGGGGTAACGACCGTGTCCCAAATCTGGAGCTTGATGGGCTTGTTATCGATGGTGATCATCCGGGCCCCAAACTCGACGCCGATGGTAAGGTCATGAACGGGCTGGAAGCGCTTGTCGGTGAACTGCAGCAGCAGGCACGACTTGCCGACGCCTGCAGCAAAGCCAAGCCAAGCAGGGGAAGGCCGTCAGCATCATCGTCGCAAGCGGGTTAGATTGGATCTCCATCTCGCCGCGGCGGCGGCGGTGGCAGCAGGTTGCGAGGCGCGCGGATCCAATCGGGGAACGGAGGAAGGGAGGGGGGCGACGGGACCAACGGGACGGACCTGTGTCGCCGATGATGATGTACTTGAAGAGGTAGGCGTACGACATCTCCGGTGGCGGGCTCGTTCCTCGGGGAACGAAGAGCTGCGGGGGGGAGGGGTAACGACCGTGTCCCAAATCTGGAGCTTGATGGGCTTGTTATCGATGGTGATCATCCGGGCCCCAAACTCGACGCCGATGGTAAGGTCATGAACGGGCTGGAAGCGCTTGTCGGTGAACTGCAGCAGCAGGCACGACTTGCCGACGCCTGCAGCAAAGCCAAGCCAAGCAGGGGAAGGCCGTCAGCATCATCGTCGCAAGCGGGTTAGATTGGATCTCCATCTCGCCGCGGCGGCGGCGGTGGCAGCAGGTTGCGAGGCGCGCGGATCCAATCGGGGAACGGAGGAAGGGAGGGGGGCGACGGGACCAACGGGACGGACCTGTGTCGCCGATGATGATGTACTTGAAGAGGTAGGCGTACGACATCTCCGGTGGCGGGCTCGTTCCTCGGGGAACGAAGAGCTGCGGGGGGATTTCGCGGAATCGGAGGAGGATGAAAAGAAGAAGAGAAGGGTTGCAGTTGCAGGTTGCTTTTGCTTAGCGAGGAGGGGAGAAGAAGACGGGGCGGCGGAGGAGACGTCAAGGAAGCGACGGGGGTGTCAGCTAGTTTGGGGGCGGTTTGTTCTTGTTCCTTCGGCTGGGCTTCCGCAGGCGGGGATGACGTGCGGACTGTTTGGATTCCTATCTGCCTATCGGGCTCCGGCTCGGCCGGCCAGAGGCACGAAAAGGGTTTTTGCCGGGTTGAGGAAAACTGCCGTGCCGTCGGCGTCTTGTGGAGCTCACTTGAGTCGCCCGCCCCATCTCCGCGAGTCCAGACTCCAGAAGCATCCAATCTAGAGAGAGAGAGAGAGAGAGAGAGAGGGCGCGGCCGCAGCCCACATCCAAGCCAAAGCCGAGACCCTATGGCCTATGCAGTAATATCGGCCCATGCAACAAGCCAACATGGCCCCGACGCCAGCGAAACTCGCATCATTTGGATTCTGGAAGAAGTCCGATCTTTCTCTCTCGACTATCACGATCGTCCGATTTTCCTTACTGATCTATAAAACCAGCTTTTTACCTCTTGAAATTTTGAAAACCGTACATTTTTGCACCTTGGTGGTTTTGACGGTGATTTTGATGTTGCGGTGCCATGTCAGGGAGGGTAAATCAGATCAAGTTAAAAGTTCAAGAGGTAAATGAGACTAGAAACATTATTATAAAAACATCTGAAAATTAATAATAAAATCAAAATATTATTCAATTATATTTTTCGAGGAAATATAATGCAATTAAAAATCCTAAAACTTGGTTTACTCCTGGTTCTGAAAACTCATAGACAAATGATTTTAGCTAGGAAAATTATGAAACTTGTTTCATTTTTTTTAAATCGCGCTCTATGTTATGGTGCCTATCTTAAAATTGTTTGAATCTTGCTGGGCTCAAATTTATGCTAATTTTCTAGCAGAGGCTCTTCTATTATAATTAGTTGATACTGATTGTCCGAACTATACAGAAGCACTAGTCAAGCATCGTCAGGACTCTGGACCATAGTAGGCATTAGTTCCCTGTCCTAGTGAAAGGTCCTAATATGACTAGAGGGGGGTGAATAGCCTATTTAAAAATTTACAAACCAACTAAAGCAATTTAATTAGTATGATAAATAGCGAAAATCAAACTTGCTCTAGCTCTATAAGGGTTGCAAGCCACCTATCCAATAATTCTAGTTACTATGATCACTAGACACACAATTTACTAAGCCACTACTCACTAAGAGCTCTCACAATTGTTATACTAAAGAGCTCCACTAAATGGACTTAAGCTATAAAGTAAGCTCTCAATTCTAGCTACACTAAAGAGCTTGCTACAACTAGTTTACGGGCATGTAAATAAGTAAGTAAGCTGATTATACCACCGCGTAGAGGAGTGAACCAATCATAAGATAAATACTTATTCAATCACCGGGAGAATACCAAAGGGCAAGAGACAACCAATTTTCTCCCGAGGTTCACGTGCTTGCCAACACGCTACGTTCCCGTTGTGTCGACCAACACTTGGTGGTTCAGCGGCTAAAAGGTGTTGCACGAACCTCGTCCACACAATTGGACACCGCAAGAACCTATCCACAAGTGAGGTAACTCAATGACATGAGCAATCCACTAGGGGTACATTTTAACGCTCCGCCGGGGAAGGCACAAGTCCCCTCACAATCACCGAAGATGGCCACGAATAATCACCAACTCGTGCCAATCCTCCTCCGCTGCTCCAAGCCGTCTAGGTGGTGGCAACCACCGAGAGCAACAAACGAATCCGACAGTAAAATATGAACTAGATGTAATCACTCAAGCAGTGCACTTAGATTCTCTCTCAATCTCACAAAGATGATAAATCAATGATGTAGATGAGTGGGAGGCTTTGGCTAAGCTCACAAGGTTGCTATGTCAATGCAAATGGCTAAGAGAGTGAGCTTGAGCCGGCCATGTGGCTTAAATAGAAGCCCCCATGAAATAGAGCCGTTGGATCCTTAGTCTACTGAAAATCAGGACGACCGGACGCGCCGGTCAGATCGACCGACGTTGGTCCCCAACGTCTGGTCGCGCGATGCATGCCAACATAGCCCATACAACAAGCCAACATGGCCTAGGAGAACGGCCTTTCTTTCTTCTGGACCGGCCCGAGAGTCTAAACTAAATAGACCGGAGCACTCGCTTCAGGCCCTGGCCACCTTCGGCCCATCTTTTCGATCGGAGCATTAGCTCAGGCTCAGGACAACTCCGAACGGCCTCTCCGATCGGAGCGCTAACGTCAGGCCTCGGCTGCCTTCGCTTGGCCTCCACTCGGAAAGCCTGACACGAGGACCGCCTCCGCCTCCGACCCCATGTCTTCGACCGGGGTTCATAGAAAAACCCTGCCCATCGCTATTCTTCGACTGACGCACCAGAACTGACTGAGGCCATCCGACCAGGGACGCCCGCTCGGAAGGAACCAGAAGGTGTACGAAGGAAGGCAAGACAGGGCTCGCAAGTCAAACCATGGCACCAGGGACCATAGCCTGTGGAACAGTACTTTACAGCAGCCCTGCTACAAATAGTATTGTAGGCGCCAACAATTACTTCTACAATATTGTAGGCGCCGGTCAAAACACCCGTACGGTAAGACCCCCCATGTGCCTCTGGGCATCAACAGTATTGTGGGTGTCGGAATTCACCGTACCAGGTGAATGTGGTAAAGTCATGCCTCTAGTCGGTGAGACAACATTTTTGCAGGTACTGATGTCCTCCAGTCTTGAAGAAAGCAGCTCAACCTCCCACATGTACCTGATATTATGCAGTGACATCAACAGTATTGTGGGTGCCCACCATTGTCCCATCCCCGTCGGCGTGGGCAACAAGGCTTAGAAACGTCCGTACTCTCTCTCTCTCTCACTTGTAAAGCCATCCCCTTCTTCTATAAAAGGGGATGTGCTCCCTCCAAACAGAGGAGAGTGAACCCAAGTCGACCTCTTCAAGTTCAGGTTCATTAGATCGATAGCTGGCAACCCCTCAAGCACACGCTAGAACACTTTGTTTATAGCATAGCTCCTGTCGATCTCGGCCCTTCCGACCAGACTGATCGGACACCCCGTCTCTCTCTCTCTCTCTCTCATTTGTAACCCCACTACAGACTTTGAGCACCTGGGCTCAGGAATAAAGTCACCGACTGACCCACACTAGACATAGGGCATGTTGCCTGAACCAGTATAAATCTCGTGTCATTGAGTGCTAGGCCACCTCCGATCATAACGTACAACAAAACTACAAATATTTACTAGTTGGTCACTTTCTGTACCGACAGTTGGCGCCGTCCGTGGGGAAGACGCTCTACGTTCAACACTTTTTTGGTAATCGGATGGCCCATTTCTCCGCCACCCCCGCCATGGCGGGCTCGGGCGATACGATTCGCTTCGGCTCGATAGAATTTCCCGCACTCTCGCCCACCGGGATGCGGGTTCCACCCATCTTTGAGCCTTCCCAGGCCTTTCGCTTCGGAAGCCTGGACTTCATCGCCGACCGGCTCGGCGTACTCCACCTCCGCGAGGAGACCCGTGACCCAGCACCTGTCGGAGGGACGTCCTCCATCGACTTTGGGATGCACGACTTCGACGGCGCAGCATCTGCGCTTCATTCTGAGCAAACTCTCTGCTTAAACCCCGCTGTGAGTAATATACATGATGTTATTTACTTACTATGTTCTATCTTCTGCCAAATACCCGGTGGGTTACCGTTGTCCCCATCGCAGCCGCCATACGGCTGGTCCCCCTATGGCCTCGTGTCTCCTGTGGACGTGTACGCCTGGAGGCTCCAGCGGATGCCGGTGCCACCCCCTCTCACATCTGAACTCATGGGGATGGCGGACTATGGTCCCAGCTATCTCGACTTCATGGACGACGACGTCGGGAGTGACGACTCCAGCATTGACGACGTGGCACCAAGCCACCGTCCGTCCCATGAGTGCACTATGATGGACGCTCCGGAACAGCCGCTAGGGGTAACGGAGTCCACATGGACTCATGCCCCTCCAGGCCCTCATGCGAAGACCCTCAAGCGCACGCGCGAGCATGGGGAGGATCCACAACGACAGTGGTCGCATCGACCACTAATTACGCCAGCGCGCTCGGCGCACCACGCTGTGCCCCGCACGCATGGATCGACGAACGGCGCCTGAGGTCGCGCCCGTCGGGTCTAGCGCAACACCCTGAATAGGGGAACCGATCGCCCGTAGTTCGCTCAGCCCAGCTAGAACATTACTGCCACGGCAATGCTCCTACGCAGCTTGTCCGAACCGAACGACCCTCGTGAACAGGCGATCCACCAGAACCTCCAGGAACTAGTGGAGACCGCCACCATTTAGCAAGCGAAGAGCTCCGTATCACAACGCCAAGTCGCGACCTCACTCCCATCTGGGAAATAGAGACACAGTAGATGGGGCACTACGCCCTATCACTGCCACAACCACCAAGTGTGGCATAGGAAGCCACAATGGCACCTTGTCTTGACTTGATGACCGCTCTGTGCCGATTGCCCATCTACGCACGCCTCGGATCAAACCGAGGCACGCGCGGCGTTGACCGGAGTCATAGCCCTGATAGCCCGGGGCCACCAACCTTCGCCCAACACCTCCAGCAAGCGTCGTTCCCACCGCGCTTCAACAGAGGCCATGACAAAGGAAGGGCCAAGCGCCAAGATGAAGACGAGGGCCCCTCCACTTAGAGGGAAAAAAAGAATAGAAAGAATTGTCGCCAACCGACCAACTCCGCGTTGGTCACCATGGCTGACCATGCAGGCACGCCGCCCCAGCAGGGCCCCTCCGGCCACTTCCACGAGCTCATGGAGAGTCCATGCACCAACCACGACTACCCTATGAACCACCTCTACAAGGACTGCTTGCTCCTCAAGCGCCTGCTGAGGTAGGCTGGTAGGCTAAGAAAAAGAAGAAGGGGGCACAGCGGATAAGGATCCAGACGACTGACGTGATCTGACCGGACGCCTATCGACTGAAGGATAACGACGATGACACTCTCACCAAGCACCTTGGAATAGCTAGGTCATTTTCTTTTCCCCTAAGTTTCAGTCTTACCATTATTTACTTAATGTATGCTCCTGTAAGAGCACCCTGACCCAAACATTTTTTGGCTCGGGGCGCTCGAGGGCTCCACTAAGGGGCACTACTGCCTCTCTATTTTGTTTACTGTTGTATGGAGAAATTGCTTCCTACCCTAACGAAGGGGTAGTTCATTCCTTTAATTTACCTTACGTAGCTTTGCTTCAAAAATTCCAACTGATCGCACCCCGCTCTTTTCTACGGTTACAAACAACTGAGCCTTGCGGGCCACGCCCCGGGCTCACAAGGTTGCAATCTATGGAACAAACGGGCAGGTACGAGAAAGAAAGAACTAAAAAACAAAATTATGCTAAGGGAAAAACTAAGGAACGAAGGGGAACAAGCTTCCTCGAACGGAGTGACTCCATCGTAGAAAACAAAATACCATTATAGCTGTTAAGCACACGAACGTTTTATACGAGGGCTTCCCCCACAAACTTAAAACTATCTACTTCCACTAAACTACTATTATTTTTACATGCTACTGGGTCGGCCCGGCGACATTCGACGATGGTGCAACTGACAAAGGCGCGAGCTGCTCACTTCCCGACGGCATGGCATCCGGCTCGGCCAAGACTGAGGCGACATTCACCTCTGACCTAGGCTCCTCACCATCCGAGAGCTCTGCAGCATCCTCCCCACACGCGCTTTTGGCCAGATCTTCACAGCGAACGTCCATCACCCACTCGGCGGAGACTTGGTCTACCACTGACCGCGCGTACGGCAGCAAGCTCTTCCCAATGGACTAGATGTCCACCATGCTCATGCCTTCAGCGTATCCGCTACAAATGGTGGCGAAGTCTAGGTGCGGATGGTGCGTCCCCACCGCGGTCAGCACCCCCGACGCTCCATAGAACATCCCAGACCTCCCCCGGGACCTCCGCTAGCTAGACAGCGGGTGTGCTGGTGCTCGGCGCTGACCCAAAGATCTCCGAAACAATGTGCTAGGCAACATTGTGGATCTGGTCAAGATCCCCCTCAAGAGCACGACGCTCCTCATGGGACTTGGCCAGCTCCTCCATACACCGGCCAAGCATCGCCTTGGTCATCTCCAGGTCCCGCTCTAGCACCTCCACTTTTCCACCCAGCTCTGTGAGAAGAGCAACAAGCTCAGAAACAGGCTAAGGGAAAAGCCAACACAGCAAAAAACCAAACGGAAACAGAGAAAGACATACCAGGTGGCAAGCGACACAACTCTGAAGGCCAACCCCGACATCAACAGGCCCGCGCATCGAGGATCACTCCCGGACTATGACCCACGCTCCTTTACTTCAGCAGGGGGCAGAGTCGCCCCTACCGGCTCCTGCCCGACCTACAGGTCATCCTAACCCCTGGCTCGGGAATCCTCGACTGGAGCAACAGGCGTAGTATCCTCTGACTATGACTCACGTGGCACACGTGCTCTGATCCGCCCCTCAGACCACCCACCTTGCTCTGCCACGTCCATGACAGGTGGGGTCAGGGCCGGCGATGCTGCCAAGGGGCGCGGTGACCGCGTCCGCTTCGACGCTCGCTCACCGACGACATCCACGCTCGCTGCGCGCTTCCTCGATGAGGGATCCACCACACGACGTGCGGCCACCAGCTCGTCACCAGTGAACGACATCACGGTATCGTGACGCTCTGCCGAGGTCGCAACGACCCCCCGCTCTCCTCCTTACCGGAGAAGACCATATCATCTAGATCCGTGGGATCATTCGATGCAAGTTCTAACTCGACGTCGCTCCTACGTTCCCTGGCCCTCGTGCGCCAGACGATCTCCTGCTCCTTCTCCTGCTTCCGCATGATCTCCTTATTCTTCTTCTTCTTCCGAGCCTCGGCTGCCTTCTTCTGAGCAGTCTGTCGAGCCACGCCCTCTGATCCCTTAGGAAGGTGTGGTTGGGACTTATACCTCCCAAGCCCCTACGGAACGAATGAACCAGATCAAAGAAATAAGAAAAGAGTAGAGAAGAAGCGCAAACAAAAACAAGGGAACGCACTAATGTGGACGCGATTGAGGCATTGAGTGGTATGGGTTTTCCCACAATCGTCTCCCTGGGCCTCAGCTATAGCACCCGACCGACGCGACTCTAGACCTCGTCATCTGGCAACTCCTCCGGCGATGCATGGTTCGGGTCTGACCGGCCGCTGTACTCCCACATTGGCTGTGTCCTCTCCGCCAACGGCGCAATCCGACAGCGGAAGAGGGTGTAGAACACACGTACTCTATCAAGGCCGTGCCTCACAAGCTTCCAAAGCTCCTCTTCGATGGCCTCCACCTTGTGCCTCTCCTTACGGCCGCAACCCCATGACCAGCTTTCTCACTCCTCCGGCCTCCTATCGGTAAACACCGGGAACGACGCAGCCTCCGCGTTCCTGATGTAGAACCACTCCCCGTGCCACCCCCGGTTGGAACTACAAGGGGTGTACATAGGGTACGAACCTCCTGCGCTTGGCTTCTTCTGAAGGGCGAAACCCCCCACCGGCGTGACCTCAACCGAGCTCCCCGCCGTTAAGGTCCTCCCAGAGAAGAACCGCTGGAAGAGATCCACGTGCGGCTCCATCCCGAGGAAAGCCTCATAGACGGTGATGAAACCGGCGATGTGCAGCACCCCCATCGGATTGAGGTGTTGCAACTCCAAATCCCACTCATTAAGGAGCCCGCGTAGGAACCAGTGCGTGGGGTATCCTAGCCCGCACTCATGGAAGGTAAGGAAGGACACCACCTCGCCGGGACGAGTTCATGGGAACTCCTCTTCCCCAGGGACCCTCTAGTGTGCCACCTCCTGCGGCGGTAGAAAACCCTTCTTGATGAAAGACTCCAGCACCGACTTCCTCACGGTGGACAACCTCCAGTCCGACATCTTGCTCTGGCTTGCAAAAAGGATCAGTGAGTTCTCCTCTTCCCCCTCGCTCTCTTCCCCTTCCTTTCCTAGAAACCTCCGCAGCTCTCTAGGACGCTCTCGACGAAGAGGAAAAAGAAAGGCGGCGGCAGCAGGCAATGAACAAGCAAAAGAATGAGGCGAACACCCTCTCTCTTCTCCTACTTAAAGGAAGGGGAGCAACGGTTAGGAAAGGACGTACCGATTGGGAAGGCGAAGCAGCAGGGCAAGAAACTCTCTCTCTTTTTTTCCATTTAATGCAGATGGGACACCCCCTGACCGACGGGACATGCCCAGCGCGACGAAACGGCTCCTGATTAGGTGGGACGTGACCAGGACATGGCCCACCACTACTGCATGACCAACCACTACCTCACATTGGGCACGAAAACCAAAGCACCACAGCACGTGGACAACTCCTCGTCTCCCTAGGCCAGACCTAGAGAAATCCAATAGTAAAATCTCCGCCGAGAGAAATCAGTCGGCCTCCTGAGTCGATCGATTCACTCAGGATAAGCACTTGAGATACAAGTCCCAATTGGACTTTTCTGAACTGAAGCTATCCAAACCCCGTCTCTTAGGTCACCAAGGTGAGCATGTGTTCATTAAAACAAAACTGTTCACACAAGGGCTAACCCACGATTGACAAGCATAGGTCCCGGTCGAACGTCTCCGACTGGAGCTCTCCAAACCTCATCACTCCAGTCATCAAGGCTAGACCTGGAGAGATCCAACAGTGAGATCTCCATCAAGAGAGATCAACTGGCCTCCTGAGTCGATCGATTCACTTAGGATAAGCACCGGGACACAGGTAGGAAGTGAAGGGATGCCCCATGTGGGCCATGCCTGAAAGCATCTAGGCCCCTAGTTGGATTTTAGTGATTAATGATAATACAATATTACTATGACTAACATGTGTTTTGCAGAAGCAATTAAGTTAGGTCATGGTAATGGAGATCGATTGGGCAATCGAGGTGGTCATGCCCCTACGATGGAAATCATTTCGGTTTCAAAGGATGGACGATAAGGTTAAGGATGACTAGTTCTAAGTGTTGATTGGAGTTGGAGAGACACTTAGAGTAGTTTAGGACTTTGTTTTTTCCTTTGGCCGTACTATTAAGGGGGGTATGGACGGGTAGCTTGACCTAGGTGAGTCTTGGGAGTTAGGTGTGGTGCACACTTGTTAAAACTAGCACTAGGTAGCTCCTCAATATGCCTAAGATCCTTTGGAGCAAACTTCATTCACATATGATCGAGAGTTGGAAGTGAATGGAGGGTCAAGTGCTGACCGGACGCTAGCTCCGGTGTGACCGGACGCTGGCTGCAGGGTCCGGTCAGTTCATTTGACCAAGGAGATTGTGTTCGGTGCGACCGGACACTGGAGAGGTCAAATGACCGGACGCTGGGGTCCAACGTCTGGTCAACTCTAGTAAGGTTCTAGAGAAGGATATTTGCGACTGGACGCGTCCGGTCAGTACTGACCGGACCCTGGGGGTTCAGCGTCCGGTCGAGTACAGTAAGGTTCCAGTGAGGGTTTAATGCAATTGGACATGTTCGGTCAGTGGTGATCGGACCCTGCCAGCGTCTGACCAACACTTTATCATTGGTTTGTGGGTTGAACTGACTAGAGCATCCGGTCAACATGACCAAAGCGTCCGATCATCCCACAGAAGCTCATAACGGTTCGTTTTTTAGGCTGCCTTATAAATAGAAGCTCCACTCATGTGTGGAGTCACTTTTGCTCATTCCAACAGCTGAGAAACACGTTTATGAGTGCCAAGAAGAGCAAGGTCCTAGTAAGGTGATTGAGATTTGAGAATCCAAGAGAGTAGCCTCATTAGTGAATCAAGAGTAGCAAAGTGTGCATCCATCTTCTCATTAGGCTTCGCGTGGTCAAGTGAGAGTTCGTGCTTGTTACTCTTGGTGATTGCCATCACCTAGATGGCTTGGTGGTGATTGAGAGCTTGGTGATCACCCAACGGAGCTTGTGGGTGACCCAACTCAAGTTGTGAGTAGTTTTGGGTAATTCGCCGTGACGGAGTGTCGAAGAATCAACCCGTAGAAAGCACTTGATCCTTACGCGGATCAAGGGGGAGCTACACTCTTGCGTGGGTGCTCCAATGAGGACTAGTGGGGAGTGGCGACTCTCCGATACCTCGACAAAACATCACCGCGTTCCTCTCTCTCCATTTACTTTGAGCATTTACTTTGAGCAATTCAATACTTGTTCTTAAATTTATAGAATTGCCATGCTAGAGTAAGTTTGGAACATAGGTTGCAAGTCCGTTGTGCGTTAGATTAATAGAAACACTTTTCTAGACACAAGGGGTTAATTGGGCTAACCGTAGGATTTGATTATTGCAAGAAAATTTAGAATTAGCCCAATTCACCCCCCCTCTTAGGCATCTTGATCCTTTCAATTGGTATCGGAGCCTCGTGCACACGTTTTAAGCTTAATCGCTTTGAGCAAGATGTCTCATGGGGATGGACCTCCTCCTATCTTTGAGGGAGATGACTTTCCATATTAGAAAATCCGCATGGAGGCGTACTTAGAAGCTCTAGACATTGGTATACTTAGAGCCGCCTCACAAGGCTTCCCAAAACCTCGGGATGCTATTAACTTATAAGGCGATGAGGTTAATTATGAAAAGTGGAATGCAAAGACTCGAAACACCATCTTTAGAGGCCTTTGCAAAGATGTGTTCAACCGCGTAAGGAACCACAAAGATGCCCATGCATTATGATTGGACGTTTGTGCGCTCCATGAGGGAACCAAGAGTAAGCATGAGGAACGCTATCATCTTGTAATTAAAAAGCTAAATTCATTTGAGATACTTCCCAAAGAAAGTGCTAATGAGATGTATTCACATTTAAATGTTTTTGTAGAGGAAGTCAATGGGCTTGGACTTACTCAAATGTCACTATCCGACGTTGTGAGAAAGATCTTAAGTGTCCTCCCTACTGACAAATATGGGCATATTGTGACCGTGCTACATCAAGGTGATCTTTCCGCCGCTACACCGACATAAATCTTGGGAAAGATCAATGCTCATGAGATGTACATGCACATCACACCACAAGATGGCTCATCCTCTACTAAGAAGAAAGAGAAGGACATAGCATTCAAAGCTAGCTAAGATAAGGGCAAAGCAAGACTTGAGTATGAGAGCTCAAGTGATGAAGAAGATGATGATGAAAGTCTTGCTCTTATGGTGAAGAAGACTGTCAAGATGCTAAAGAAGCTCAACAAGAGTGGCATCAAGTTCGATGGCAAGAAGAAGAAGTTCTTCACAAGCTCAAGAAGAAAGCCAATCTCTAAGATGGATTGCTACAATTGTGGAGAACTTGGCCATCTAGCTCATCAATGCACAAAGCCCAAGAAAGACAAGTTCAAGAATAAGAACAAGGGCAAGAAAGATGACTCAAGCAATGAAGCTGAAGATGAGAAGAAAAAGAACAAGCCATACAAGAAGAGAGATGACAAAAAGAGGGACTTCCACAAGAAGAAGAAGAGTAGAAAGGCCTACATCGTCGGTGATTGGCTCACGGACATTGATTCATCTAGTGGATCATCCGATGATGATAGTGACAATGAGAAGGTGGCTGCCATTGCTATTGATCTTCCATCTTCATCACCACCATCGCCATCACCCTCTACACACCTATGCCTTATGGCCAAGGGTGAACACAAGGTAACTAATAATGATGATAGTAGTGATGATGAGCAAGCTAGTGATGGTGATAGCGATAGCGATGATGATGATTCACCCTCATATGACGATCTTATCAAAATACTAAGAAAATACACTAAGATCATTAGAAAGAGTAGAGCTAAAAATAAAAAGCTTGATGCTAAAAATGATTCACTCTTAGCAAAATGCGATACATTGGAAAAGACTAATGATGAGCTTAGAGAAACAAATGATGTTATATCATCCAAACTCAAGGAGCTCAAATCTTCTAAGAAAGAGCTTAAAGATAAACATGATAAACTTGAGTGGGTGCACAATGAGCTCATCTCTAGCCACAACAAGTTAAAAGATGAATATACAACTCTAAAGATCAATTATGATACTCTTGTTATTGCTCAAGAATTTTTACCAAATGAGCCACATGACGCTACTAACCATGTTGCTAAGATTGATATAGCTACATCATGTGATGATTTAATTGATGAGAGCATTGAGCAAGGATCTAGTGGCAAAGGCAAGTAAGTGGTTGAGTGCAATGACTATAATGAGTATGTCAAGCTCAAGAGTGATAATGAGAAGCTTAAGAAAGATCTTGAAGAGATCAAAAGCTACTGTAACACCCCAGGTGTTTAGCTTCCACATTTGCACTGCATTTCATGAACATGAGCATCATGCATCCCTTCATGAACTTATATCACATGAAACATAATTTCGAAACATTGCAACGTGTTGTATATTTCATGTGTGTTGTTCTGTTATGAAATGTAAAGTGTGCAACACTTAAGTGCAACATGTGCCACTCACTTAGTGAAACAAGATTAGTTAATACTATGCAACAAGATCATGCAACATGTGAAACATGACTATGAAACATTTGCAACATTTCTTGTGTTTTTCATTGTTTCAGTACATACCTTGATTGATTCTTGTGTGACCAATGCATGGTGTGGCTAGAAATGCTTGTAAGTAACTTAGTTACACATAGAATTTCTTTTGGAACATTGTTCATGTTGATCATTTTGCCTAATTAGGTTTCCAAGTCATGGTTGACCAATTTGGACCCCTAGAGCTCCTGTGTTTGACTATTTAAAAAGTGTAGCTTAGGATGTTTGCATGTCTAAGCAACCTAAAGCAAAGATGTAGAGAATTATGTAAGGAACAAAAGTTATTTTATGGCCATCTCATGAAAATGTGCTGAACATGCAAAAAATGGCCCACAAGTCAGTTTTGAGGGCTATTTGGAAACTCAGAAAATTTCTAAGTCTAAAACCAGTTTTCAGTTTCATTGGCTCGACTTTGGGGATGATTTTACTCATGATCCATTGAGAATTAGGTCTTGGTCATTTAACATAAAATATAGCTGGTACTTAGGGCTACAATTTGTATCTTGACTATTTTCGCTGATAAACAACGGATTAGGAGCAAATCATCGTCGAATACTCGCTGTCAGGCAGTTCAAGTCGACTGAATCGAAGCTACAATGACCTCCGTTTCAGAAAATGCCCGATGCGTGGGTGCCATGCGTCGCCACTTGCCTGAGCACGCTGGCCACACACTGTGGACGCCCTGGCATGGCCGGCCGTGTCTTGAAGCCACCCCGCGCCTGCCCGATGCACTCACCCGCTCCAGTTCGCCTTTCTTCGCCTCCACCGCGCGCTGCGCCAAGCAAGCAGCCGCTCCGCCATTGCCGCCCCTGCTTCGCCATCGCCTAGCTCTCGCACCACCGCAAAAACGCATCGGCCAGCTCGTCTGGAGCTCCGCCGTGTTCTCCTCTCCGTCCTCCACCGTGTAGCCGAGCCACTCGAGCTTAGGTAAAGTCGCTGTGACCGTTTCCACCATCGCCGCCATGGCTGAGCATCACCGGAGATGGTGCTCACCGTGGCCAGCACACCACCGCACCATTCCTCCATCCTTGGCCCTCGTCTCGTCTTCCCCATCGCTTGTAGCAGCTCCTGTGAAGACCTTACCGACCAAGCCGGCCCGGTCATGCCAGAACACGGCCGCACACCGCCGTGTGCCATGGTAGGGCCGCCGTGCACCATGGCCAGCGTGCTTTGGGGCTGCTAGGGTCTAGGCTTAGGGGGTCAATCCATGCGGGGGAACTTGGGGAGCACGTTGGTGCCGTTGAATTCGCTGGAGGAGCCGCCGTCGGCGAGCCTCGCCGCATGCCACGCCATCGCGTGCGCCTCCTCTGTTTCCGTCTCGCTGACGCGCGGGTCCCTCTTGTCAGCACCACAGCTGAGGCGAGAGCCCAGCGTGGGCCGTGCCGTTGTCTGGGCCGCGCCAGCGCGTGTTCTTAGGCCGCCGTTTCCTCGGGCCGGCCCAACATCAGTGAAATGGTTTCCTTATTTGTTTTGTTTAACTGTTTTTCACAGTTTGGTGTATAGATTCAAAAATATGTAACTCAAGTTTGGTAGATCCAAAGGATATGGTTCCAATTTTGTGAAGTTCCTAATCATGTCTAGTATTTAACAAAAATATTATATGAGCACATGTTTTAGAAATTTTTGATGAATTAAAAAGGAACTTGAAAAGTGTTTTTGAGTGCATGCAAACTTGTTTAAATCATATCTTGAGTTTCCTTGATCCAAAAATTGTGAAATTTTGTGGGTAAGCTAGTCTTCCTTAGTAGAAGCTATGGTTAAAATTTGAGAGTCATTGCATGTGTAGTTTTTGAGTTATAGATTTTTTTTATCATTGGTAGATACTTGGGTGAATTTTAGTAAATTAATTATGAATCCTATGGCCATGAAACTTGGTATGTAGTATCTTGGTACCTTATAGATGCTAGGAAAAATATGAAATCTGTTGCTTGACACTTTTTACTAGGGTTTCCTAATTATGCCATTTTAAGCCGTTCTGCCTTACCATTTTTGTGTAGGCTGTTGTACTTACTGAAATGGTGTGAAATTTTTATGGTAGTCTACTTAGGGTATGTAGTGTCTACTGTAATTTTTGTAGAATTAATGGGGCAGTTTTCATATATGTTTACTATTTCCCCTAATTAATTAAATAAATTAAGAAATGTATTAAAATAAATGTTTTGGTGATGGACACCCTACTTTTTGGTGTTCTTGTGGTATGTGTCATATGTCAGTAAAGTTGGTTTTGTCCAATTAAGTGTTTATATCATAAGTTAATAATTAATTGTTTGCATTATGTCCCTCTGGACAAGATCTAGGGACTTTGGAAAGTTCCCCATGATATTTTAGTTTTCTGTGAATGAGATGAGTATAAGAGTTGTAGATAAATTAGGTAGCTAGCTCCTGTCAAAATTTGAGGGCATTTGGCCCAGTAGTTTAGAAACTACAGCTGTTTAAAGTTAGGTTGCAGTTTTTGCTTATTCTCTGCCTTGTGAGGATAGACCTTTGTTGATCGATGAGTTCGACCTGGTAAAGGTTTGAATCATGCTTTGAGGTCTGAAAATGTATTGTAGACAATTTTATAAGCTTTCCAGATTGTCTTGTTGCATATCATTTGGATTTATAAATCTCCAGTTATGGCTAGTTTACTGCACCGCTACATAGTAGTCATCTTGCTGAAATACAATTGCTTGAGTGTATGTGGTTGCAATGTTCTCGTTGATTGTTTAGGGGTTAGCCTAACTTGAGAATATGCTTAGGTGCAGGTGCTAGGTCATTAACGGAAGATGAGCAATTATACCTTAGGTTGTATAAACGTGGTAAGTGAAAGTGATTTGAATAGGGCTTAAGTTGAAATATGCTAACTACAGCGAACATGTGCATTCCCCGAGCATCCCCGACATTCGTACATATGCATCCATGATATTTATCTTGCGCATTCATGCAATAGGTGTGCCGGAGGGAGTGACGTTGCTGGAGTTCGAGGGAGCCAACCAAGAGGAGGAACCCGAGGTGCAGGAAGCCGACGAAGCAGTCGCCGCGGAGGAATTGCCCGAGTGCCCTGACCACCAGCCTTCCTCGTTCCTGAAAGGCAAGCCCCGGAGCATATTAAGCCTCCTATATTTTCACAAATACATTGAGTATCTTTTATTGTTGATGATGCATTAAGTATAGGAATTGGTTAGAACCAATTGCTGCATTATATATCCTTCCTTGTCCAGATATCGCACTGGAATCCTAATTAAGTTCAGGAACGGGTTAAATGCTTAGCCATGCTTAGTGCGGTAGAAGTCAGGTGATTTCCTGTCACCTGCGAGCTTTAGGATGAGGTGGATCACGGTTGGCTATATTTGCTATCGTGGAAAAGAACCATGTGAATAATGAATTAAGACCGGGCGGGGTCTTGTGTAGGTTTGAACATAGTGACTCCGTCTGAGTCGTTTAAGGACCGATACGCTGTACATCCTCATGTCATGTTGAACGCAGCCTAACACTTAGCTGGCCGGATAAGTCGTTCCGACCATGAAGCCTAGTAGCTCGATTCAGGCTGGGAACGCGAGCAGTGGCGGCACTCTGGAGGTAGTAAGGATGTGCGGAGAGCCATTGGCATAAGTCCAAGGCGGGTTAGAGTCTCGAACAACCTTGGTAGAGTGGTTCTCTGAGAATGCCGATCTGTTCGGACCCACGACTCCTGAATTGTACCAAATGTGACTTGTTGTGACCCTAACGGGGGAAGCAGGGTTTGTGTTTAGGAATACCCCTCCAGCTGGATAGGAATCGATTCGAATCGCCGTCTCTCCCGGATAGTGAGAACTTGACTGAGCAGCGGCAACGTAGATTCAATTAACTTAACAATATGGTTAAATGGATGATGATAAGGTTGCCATAATGAATACCTGATATGGTTATTAATGTTTGCACCCTAATAAAATGATTGCTTAGTACAGGTGCTAATATAGATGATAGGTTAATGGCTAAAAAGTTACTGCTAGTTCAGGTTAAGAGTTGATCATAATTACTTATGCTTTTCTGCAAAAAGAAAGTGTCAGCCAGCTCCACTACATTAAGCTATGCATAATCTTTGGTGTCATTTGTTTGGTTTTCGATGGGTAAGTCTAGCTGAGTACATTTCCGTACTCAGGGTTTATTCCCTCTTGTTGCAGATGACCTTCTATATTAGGGATTCTGCAAGTATTGTCTCCACCCGGCGGGTGATGAGGACTAGATCATGGGCATGATCTCCTTTCTCTTATCTGAATGCTTTTGCGGTCTGTGATCAGCAAACCAGTATGTGTATTTGAACTCGGTGTGTGAGTTAAACTATTTACTTCCGCATGTTTTACAAGACTTGTTTTGTAATAACGATGACTCTGTGATGGTGTAATCTATTTGCGAATGTCTACGAAATGTTGTAACGTACGATATGTTATGTTGGATTACTGTGATCTTGGTTGTATGCAAGTTGGTTTGAAATCCTTCGAGATTTCGGGTGACTACCGGGTTTATATGAGCTCAAGTTCGAGAATTTGATCGTTTCGGCGATTGTTTTTGTACTTGTGCTCTTATAAATTGGTCGGTTCCGCGACAGCTGGTATCAGAGCTAGATTCAACATTAAACATGTCTTACGACTATTTAAAACAAAAAGCTTTTGTTGTTAAAATGGTTTTCAAAACTTATAGTTATATATAAGTGTTCAAAAATCAAAATTTTTATGGTATACTGGTGATCACATCCCTTATAGCTCACTTAAGGACTTCTAGGTGGCTTATATATAATTACTAACTTGGGGGAATTGATTGTTTCTATTTTGTCATCCACACGGCGTGATATTGCATGGATGCCATTCGTTTGAATGGTAATATATGGATCAATTGCCTCTACGATAAGGTAAGAGTGAGTTGTGAGAGCATGACCGTCCAACCGTCGGTCTAGGGGAGAGCTAGTTGTGGTTACTAGAGTATTTACATGTTGCATACATGTATATATGAAAGTACTTAATTGTGGGTACATTTCTCGGGCAGTTTGGATGCCAAAGTATATATATCGGGGGATGTATATATGGAAAGTATCTTAGCACTGCTTGTGTAATTAGCATTATATCTTGTTAGGTTGGGCTGCAATGAAGTTTTTCTGCAGGTACACTAACAACGCACCATGTAGATCGACTAGTTACCGCTAATTGAGAGAACGTATGTATGCCACCGTATATTCCGCTAAAGCTTAAATTTTCTTAGGTTTGTGAGGACGTACGGAACGAGCATGCATCATATTCACTCATGACATTCATATTGCATTACTCCCTCCCTTATAACTGCTTATCCCAAGTATAAAGAGAAATCTCTCGGCAAGAAGTTAGAAGGAGAGGAATACCTAGAAGAAGTCCAAGGTGTCTCCAATGTGGACAGTAATCACTTCGACGAGTAGTTCGTTAGCAAGTCTCATGAGTCAATCTTTTGCAGTCATACTGGTAATGTATTTTAATTCGCTCCCTTCGGGATGCGTAACGTTGGTGAAGTTTAAAACTTGTCATGTTGGAATGCACTGCGTATGGCGCTAGTAATCTACTTGATGATGTGGTGATTGGGGAATAAATTATTGCCTCTGTTTATTGTATGAAGCTTTCATTCTCATCAGTAAATTCAGTTTGGCACGGTTATATTGTTCCTCTCCAATGTGCTAACATCATCAATAATTACTGGTTGCGCATTGTGCAGATGCCTCGTACTCGTTCCACCGGTGCGAGTGATGATGATGATCTTCCGCCACCACCACCCACACCAACGGAACTAATAGCAATGCTTGCGGAAGGACAGCGCACTATGGCCGAGGCCCTCCGTACGATTGCGAATCGTGATGGCCATGGTCCACGACAAGGACCGGATCCAAATCAATATAGTGATTTCAAGGATTTCCTTGACACGAAACCCCCAATCTTCAAGGAGGCTGAGGAGCCTCTACAAGCTGATGAGTGGTTGAATACTCTCGAGCAGAAGTTCCGTCTGCTCCACTTGACTGAGGTGCTAAAAATTGAGTACGCATCGCACCAACTTCATGGGCCTGCTGGCATCTGGTGGAGTCATCATCGGTCCACTATGCCTGCTAATGCTCAAATCACTTAGGATCAGTTCAAGTCTGCTTTCAGGGGAAATTACATTCCTTCGGGTCTTATGGCGATCAAACATACAGAGTTCATGAAGCTGACTCAGGGAAGCAAGAGCCTGAACAAATACCTGCAAGCTTTCAACAACCTTGCAAGGTATGCTACCGAGTTTGTGGACACAGATGCCAAGAAGATTGCAAGCTTCAAGCAGGGACTTAGCCCCAAACTGATGAAGACCATGGGAAATTGCAAGTGCGCTCATTTTAATGAGTTTGTGAGTGATGCTTTATTGCAAGAGAACAACAATGCTGTATATGCGGCTTCAAAAAGTTGTAAGAGGGCCTATGAGGCAGGTGCCTCACAATCTAAGGCTCCCGTCGCACAAAGGACTTCATTCCGTCCTCCAGCGTTAGCCGCCAAGTTTCGCCCACCATAGAGAAAGAATCCCGCCAAGACTGGGTTTCGCAAGGCATTTACAGTTGCTCTTCCCAAGGGCACTACCAGTCAAGGCAGTTCCAGGGCTCCACCAAGCAACATGCCATGCTAGAACTGTAACAAGATAGGCCATTGGGCAAGGGAATGCCCTTACCCTAAGAAGAATAATTACTAGGGTGGCCGTCAGGGACAAGTGAACCACACTAATATTACTGAGATTCTTTTAGGAGAGGTAGTGACTGCCGGTAAGTTTCTGATTGACCAACACCCCGCAGTTGTACTATTCGATTCAGGTGCTTCGCATTCCTTCATTAGTCCATCATTTGCATCCAAGTTTATGCAGAAAACATATACTGTTGAGGGTGAGGGTTATTGTATAAGGGCTACCAGTGGTATTATCCCAACCAAGCTGGTAGTTGGGGATGTACAATTTGTGATAGAGGGGCGAAGTTATCGGGTTGATCTGGTAATTTTACCGGGGCTAGGTATCGATGTGATATTGGGAATGAACTGGATGAGTCGTCATGGAGTGCTTATCGATACATCGACTAGGGTAGTTATGCTCAGAGATCCTAGCAATTAGGAGGGTTTTTTAGTACAGTTACCTAGGGACATCAATCTTTCTTGCACGACCAATGCGGTGCAAGCAAAGTCTCTGCCAGATATCCCTGTCGTGTGTGACTTTCTGGATGTTTTTCCCGATGATTTGCCTGGATTGCCCCCGGATCGAGAAATAGAATTCAAGATAGAGTTGCTTCCTGGTATAGCTCCCATCTCTAGAAGGCCATATAGAATGCCTCCCAATGAACTAGCTGAACTTAAGACCTAGTTGAATGAACTGCTAAAGAAAGGCCTTATCCACCCTAGTTTATCTCCGTGGGGGTGAACAGCCATCTTTGTGAAGAAGAAGGATCAATCTCTACGCATGTGTGTAGATTATAGACCCTTGAATGTAGTTACAATCAAGAATAAGTACCCTCTGCCACGCATAGATATCTTATTTGATCAGTTGTCTAAGGCAAAAGTCTTTTCCAAGATTGATTTGAGATCTGGGTATCATCAAATCAACATTCGGCCTAAGGATGTCCCAAAAACCGCATTCTCTACAAGATATGGTCTATATGAGTACTTGGTTATGTCTTTTGGATTGGCTAATGCCCCCACACATTTTATGTATCTGATGAATTCAGTGTTTATGCCCGAGTTGGACAAATTTGTGGTGGTATTTATAGATGACATCTTGGTCTATTCTGAGAATGAAGAAGATCACGTTGAACATTTGCGAGTGGTTCTTACTAGATTGCAAGAACACCATCTGTATGCAAAGTTCAGCAAATGTGAATTTTGGCTTCGTGAGGTACCTTTTCTTGGACACGTGTTGTCCGATGGTGGAATTATGGTTGATCCCACCAAGGTGCAAGAAGTATTGAACTGGAAGGCTCCCATCTCGGTGCACGAGGTTTGGAGTTTTCTGGGGTTGGCTGGCTATTATCGTCGCTTCATCCCGAATTTCTCTAAAATAGCCAAGCCTATGACTCGATTGCTACAAAAAGACATGAAGTTTGTCTGGACTCCTGAGTGTGATGCGGCTTTCCATACCCTGCGAACTCTTCTAACATCGGCTCCAGTTTTGGCGCAACCGGATATCGAGAAACCTTTTGATGTGTTCTGCGATGCATCAGGTATTGGGTTAGGAGGTGTTCTTATGCAAGAGGGTAGAGTCATCGCTTATACCTCTCGCCAACTTTGGAAGCATGAAGTGAATTATCCAACGCATGACTTGGAACTCGCTGCAGTGGTTCATGCTTTGAAGGCTTGGAGACATTATCTACTTGGCAATGTGTGCAACATCTACACTGATCATAAAAGTCTCAAGTACATCTTCACTCAACCAGAGTTAAATATGCGTCAGAGAAGATGGCTCGAGTTGATCAAGGATTATAACCTTCAAGTGCACTATCACCCTGGTAAGGCAAACGTCGTCGCGAATGCCTTAAGCAGAAAGTCTCATTGCCACTCATTGATTGAGAGTGATGTCCATTTGTCAAAGCTCCTTCATCCTGCAGTCCTGCACAACATCACTATCAGTTGTACTCTACAGAGTTGAATTATCGAGCTACAGAAGATAGATACAGGTGTGTTTCACATCAAGCACAAGATGAAAGAGCAAGAAACCAAACATTTTCGAGTAGATGAGGAAGGTGTGTTATGGTTCAAGGATATGTTGGTAGTTCCGAAGGATAGAGAGCTTAGAAATCAAATCATATCCGAAGCTCATTCCTCTAAACTATCTATTCATCCTGGTAGTAGTAAAATGTATCATGATTTAAAGCCTCAATTTTGGTGGACCAAAATGAAGAAAGAGATAGCCGCTTATGTGGCTAGGTGTGACACTTGTTGTCGGGTCAAGGCTGTGCACATGAAAGCTGGATTACTTCAGCCACTCTCTATTCCAGGTTGGAAATGGGAAGAGATAAGTATGGATTTTATAGTTGGACTCCCTACCACACAGAGGAATTTTAACTCAATTTAGGTAATTGTGGACCGACTAACCAAGTCGGCACACTTCATTCCTGTCCGCATAGACTTTCATCCAACCGACTATGCAGAGTTGTACTTCAACCAGATAGTTCGACTTCATGGGATCCCTTGTACTATTATCTCAGATAGAGGACCACAGTTCACTGCTTGCTTTTGGGAGCACTTACACGGATTATTAGGGACTAAGCTCATAAGAAGTTCTGCCTATCATCCGCAAACCAATGGGCAAACTGAACGGGTGAATCAAATCTTAGAAGATATGTTGAGAGCTTGTGTCATCTCGGCTAAGGGCTCATGGGAAAAATGGTTACCCCTAGCTAAATTCTCGTGCAATAATAGTTATCAAGAGAGCATAAAGATGGCACCGTTTGAAGCTTTGTATGGCCAGAAGTGTAGAACCCTGTTGAACTAGGTAGAAGTCGGTGAAAGGAGATATTATGGAATTGATTTCATTCAAGAAGCTGAAGAACAAGTCCGTACTATCCAAACCCACATGGCCGTAGCTCAAGCTAGGCAGAAAAGTTATGCTGATCGACGTAGGAAACCTATTGAGTTCGAAGTTGGAGACTTCGTTTATCTAAAAGTCTCACCTATGAAGAGTGTCCAACGCTTTGGCATGAAGCGAAAGCTTGCGCCGAGATATGTTGGTCCGTTTGAAATCATTGGACAAAGTGGTAAAGTGGCGTACAAGATTCAATTACCTCCTGAGATGAGTGCTATCTTCAATGTCTTTCATGTATCCCAATTGAAGAAATGTCTTCGCGTCCTTGAAGAGAGAGTTCCATTAGGGGATATTGAGTTAAAATCAGATTTGACCTTTGAAGAAAAGCCAGTTCGAGTGATTGACACTCATGAGCGAGTGACTCAGAGTCGGGTAGTAAAGTTCTACAAAGTCATGTGGAGCAATCAGGGTAGTGAACGCGATGCAACGTGGGAAAAGGAAGATTATTTGAGGGATGGTTATAAGGAATTCTATCAATAATGGTATGCTTTTCAAATCTCGGGACGAGATTTTTATAAGGGGGGAGGGCTGTAACACCCCTGGTGTTTAGCTTCCACATTTGCACTGCATTTCATGAACATGAGCATCATGCATCCCTTCGTGAACTTATATCACATGAAACATAATTTCGAAACATTGCAATGTGTTGTATATTTCATGTGTGTTGTTCTGTTATGAACTCACTTAGTGAAACAAGATTAGTTAATACTATGCAACAAGATCATGCAACATGTGAAACATGACTATGAAACATTTGCAACATTTCTTGTGTTTTTCATTGTTTCAGTACATACCTTGATTGATTCTTGTGTGACTAATGCATGGTGTGGCTAGAAATGCTTGTAAGTAACTTAGTTACACATAGAATGTCTTTTGGAACATTGTTCATGTTGATCATTTTGCCTAATTAGGTTTCCAAGTCATGGTTGACCAATTTGGACCCCTAGAGCTCCTGTGTTTGACTGTTTAAAAAGTGTAGCTTAGGGTGTTTGCATGTCTGAGCAACCTAAAGCAAAGATGTAGAGAATTATGTAAGGAACAAAAGTTATTTTATGGCCATCTCATGAAAATGTGCTGAACATGCAAAAAATGGCCCACAAGTTAGTTTTGAGGGCTATTTGGAAACTCAGAAAATTTCTAAGTCTAAAACTAGTTTTCAGTTTCATTGGCTTGACTTTGGGGATGATTTTACTCATGATCCATTGAGAATTAGGTCTTGGTCATTTAACATAAAATATAGCTGGTACTTAGGGCTACAATTTGTATCTTGACTATTTTCGCTGATAAACAACGGATTAGGAGCAAATCATCATCGAATACTCGCTGTCAGGCGGTTCAAGTCGACTGAATCGAAGCTACAGTGACCTCCGTTTCAGAAAACACCCGATGCGTGGGTGCCGCGTGTCGCCGCACGCCTGAGCACGCTGGCCACGCACCGTGGACACCCTGGCACGGCCGGCCGCATCTTGAAGCCACCCCACGCCTGCCCGATGCACTCACCCGCTCCAGTTCGCCTTTCTTCGCCTCCACCGCACGCTGCACCAAGCAAGCAGCCGCTCCGCCATTGCCGCCCCTGCTTCGCCATCGCCTAGCTCTCGTACCACCGCAAAAACATGTCGGCCAGCTCGTCTGGAGCTCTGCCGTGTTCTCCTCTCCGTCCTCCACTGTGTAGCCGAGCCACTCGAGCTTAGGTAAAGTCGCTGTGACCGTTTCCACCATCGCCGCCATGGCTGAGCATCGCCGGAGATGGCGCTCACCATGGCCAGCGCACCACCGCACCATTCCTCCATCCCTGGCCCTCGTCTTGTCTTCCCCATCGCTTGTAGCAGCTCCTGTGAAGACCTTACCGACCAAGCCGGTCCGGTCATGCCGGAACGCGGCCGCGCACCGCCGTGTGCCACGGCAGGGCCGCTGTGCGCCATGGCCGGCATGCTTTGGGGCTGCTAGGGTCTAGGCTTAGGGGGTCAATCCATGCGGGGGAACTTTGGGAGCACGCCGGTGCCATTGAATTCGCCGGAGGAGCCGCCGTCGGTGAGCCTCGCCGCGTGCCGCGCCGTCGCGTGCGCCTCCTCTGTTTCCGTCTCGCTGACACGCGGGTCCCTCTTATCAGCGCCGTGGCTGAGGCAGGAGCCCAGCGTGGGCCACGCCGTTGTCTGGGCCGTGCCAGCGCGTGTTCTTGGGCCGCCGTTTCCTCGGGTCGGCCCAACATCAGTGAAATGGTTTCCTTATTTGTTTTGTTTAACTGTTTTTCACAGTTTGGTGTATAGATTCAAAAATATGTAACTCAAGTTTGGTAGATCCAAAGGATATGGTTCCAATTTTTTGAAGTTTCTAGTCATGTCTAGTATTTAACAAAAATATTATATGAGCACATGTTTTGGAAATTTTTGATGAATTAAATAGGAACTTGAAAAGTGTTTTTAAGTGCATGCAAACTTGTTTAAATCATATCTTGAGTTTCCTTGATCCAAAAATTGTGAAATTTTGTGGGTAAGCTAGTCTTCCTTAGTAGAAGCTATGGTGAAAATTTGAGAGTCATTGCATGTGTAGTTTTTGAGTTATAGATTTTCTTTTTATCATTGGTAGATACTTGGGTGAATTTTAGTAAATTAATTATGAATCCTATGGCCATGAAACTTGGTATGTAGTATCTTGGTACCTTATAGATGCTAGGAAAAATATGAAATCTATTGCTTGACACTTTTCACTAGGGTTTCCTAATTATGCCATTTTAAGCCGTTCTGCCTTACCATTTTTGTGTAGGCTGTTGTACTTACTGAAATGGTGTGAAATTTTTATGGTAGTCTACTTAGGGTATGTAGTGTCTACTGTAATTTTTGTAGAATTAATGGGGTAGTTTTCATATATGTTTACTATTTCCCCTAATTAATTAAATAAATTAAGAAATGTATTAAAATAAATGTTTTGGTGATGGACACCCTACTTTCTGGTATTCTTGTGGTATGTGTCATATGTCAGTAAAGTTGGTTTTGTCCAATTAAGTGTTTATATCATAAGTTAATAATTATTGTTTGCATTATGTCCCTCTGGACAAGATATGGGGACTTTGGAAAGTTCCCCATGATATTTTAGTTTTCTGTGAATGAGATGAGTACAAGAGTTGTAGATAAATTAGGTAGCTAGCTCTTGTCAAAATTTGAGGGCATTTGGCCCAGTAGTTTAGAAACTACAGCTGTTTAAAGTTAGGTTGCAGTTTTTGCTTATTCTCTGCCTTGTGAGGATAGACCTTTGTTAATCGATGAGTTCGACCTAGTAAAGGTTTGAATCATGCTTTGAGGTCTGAAAATGTATTATAGACAATTTTATAAGCTTTCTAGATTGTCTTGTTGCATATCATTTGGATTTATAAATCTCCAGTTATGGCTAGTTTACTGCACCGCTACATAGTAGTCATCTTGCTGAAATACAATTGCTTGAGTGTATGTGGTTGCAATGTTCTCGTTGATTGTTTAGGGGTTAGCCTAACTTGAGAATATGCTTAGGTGCAGGTGCTAGGTCATTAATGGAAGATGAGCAATTATACCTTAGGTTGTATAAACGTGGTAAGTGAAAGTGATTTGAATAGGGCTTAAGTTAGAATATGCTAACTACAGCGAACATGTGCATTCCTCGAGCATCCCCGACATTCGTACATGTGCATCCATGATATTTATCTTGCGCATTCATGCAATAGGTGTGCCGGAGGGAGTGACGTTGCTGGAGTTCGAGGGAGCCAACCAGGAGGAGGAATCCGAGGTGCAGGAAGCCGACGAAGCAGTCGCCACGGAGGAATTGCCCGAGTGCCCTGACCACCAGCCTTCCTCGTTCCTGAAAGGCAAGCCCCAGAGCATATTAAGCCTCCTATGTTTTCACAAATATATTGAGTATCTTTTATTGTTGATGATGCATTAAGTATAGGAATTGGTTGGAACCAATTGCTGCATTATATATCCTTCCTTGTCCAGATATCGCACTGGAATCCTAATTAAGTTTAGGAACGGGTTAAATGCTTAGCCATGCTTAGTGCGGTAGAAGTCAGGTAATTTCCTGTCACCTGCGAGCTTTAGGATGAGGTGGATCACGGTTGGCTATATTTGCTATCGTGGAAAAGAACCATGTGAATAATGAATTAAGATCGGGCGGGGTCTTGTGTAGGTTTGAACATAGTGACTCCGTCTGAGTCGTTTAAGGACCGATACGCTGTACGTCCTCATGTCATGTTGAACGCAGCCTAACACTTAGCTGGCCGGATAAGTCGTTCCGACCACGAAGCCTAGTAGCTCAATTCAGGTTAGGAACACGAGCAGTGGCGGCACTCTGGAGGTAGTAAGGATGTGCAGAGAGCCATTGGCATAAGTCCAAGGCAGGTTAGAGTCCCGAACAACCTTGGCAGAGTGGTTCTCTAAGAATGCCGATCTATTCGGACCCGCGACTCCTAAATTGTACCAAAGGTGACTTGTTGCGACCCTGATGGGGGAAGCAGGGTTTGTGTTTAGGAATACCCCTCTAGCTGGATAGGAATTGATTCGAATCGCCGTCTCTCCCGGATAGTGAGAACTTGACTGAGCAGCGGCAACGTAGATTCAATTAACTTAACAATATGGTTACATGGATGATGATAAGGTTGCCACAATGAATACCTGATATGGTTATTAATGTTTGCACCCTAATAAAATGATTGCTTAGTACAGGTGCTAATATAGATGACAGGTTAATGGCTAAAAAGTTACTGCTAGTTCAGGTTAAGAGTTGATCATTATTACTTATGCTTTTCTGCAAAAAGAAAGTGTCAGCCAGCTCCACTACATTAAGCTATGCATAATCCTTGGTGTCATTTGTTTGGTTTTCGATGGGTAAGTCTAGCTGAGTACATTCCCGTACTTAGGGTTTATTCCCTCTTGTTGCAGATGACCTTCTATATCAGGGATTCTACAAGTATTGTCTCCACCCGGCGGGTGATGAGGACTAGATCATGGGCATGATCTCCTTTCTCTTATCTGAATGCTTTTGCGGTCTGTGATCAGCAAACCAGTATGTGTATTTGAACTCGATGTGTGAGTTAAACTATTTACTTCCGCATGTTTTACAAGACTTGTTTTGTAATAATGATGACTCTGTGATGGTGTAATCTATTTGCGAATGTCTACAAAATGTTGTAACATATGATATGTTATGTTGGATTACTATGATCTTGGTTGTATGCAAGTTGGTTTGAAATCCTTCGAGATTTCGGGTGACTACCGGGTTTATATGGGCTCAAGTTCGAGAATTTGATCGTTTCGGCGATTGTTTTTGTACTTGTGCTCTTATAAATTGGTCGGTTCCACGATAGCTACAAAGCCATTGTGCTAGAAACTCTTATTCATGATGAAGAGTTGATCCTTGAGAATGAGAAGCTCAAAGAAGAAAACAAGAAGCTCAAGGAAGAGAAGAACAATGATGTTCTCAAGGAAGAGAACAAGAAGCTCAAGATGAAGAAAGAGCATCTCAAGGTGGGATTGAGCAAGTTTGCAAGAGGCAAGCATCTCCAAAGTGAGCTACTCATGAACACCGTCATGAAGATGGATAGAAGTGGCATTGGATATGTGGCAAGTGTAGAGAAGAAGAAGGGTCAAGTTCAACAACAACAATCAAAGCCAAAGCCAAAGCCAAAGAGATGTTTTGAGTGTGGACAAGAAGGCCACTTTGCTCATGAGTGCCAAACTCCACCGCCACAATCCTTGCCCAAGCATGCTAGACCCTTTGCTCAATGCTCACTACATGCTTAGAAAGGATTCTAGTAGAAAGATGAAAATCATATTCTTAGGACCCCCTAACAAGAATAGGCCTAAGAAGATTTGGGTGGCAAAGTCACTTGTTGAGAAGGTGAAGGGCCCTCAACAAGTTTGGGTTCCTAAAGCTTGAATCTCTTGTGTGTAGGTGAACTACAAGACCGGTGGAAGTCATTGGATTATTGATAGTGGTTGCACTCAACATATGACCGGTGATACTCGTATGTTCACCTCACTAGATGAAGAGGTAGATGGATAAGAGAAAATAATATTTGGAGATAATTCAAAGGGCAAGGTTAAAGGATTGGGCAAAGTGGCAATATCAAATGATCATTCTATCTCCAATGTGCTATATGTTGCTTCATTGAGCTTCAACTTGTTATCCATTGGACAATTGTGTGATCTTGGCTTCCAATGCTTGTTCACCGAGAAAGAGGTTGTTGTATCCAAGGTAGATGATAATCAAGTGATATTCAATGGATTTAGATACAACAACTTATATCTAGTGGACTTCACCTCCGAAGATGCAAATTTGAAGACTTGCCTATTCACCAAAACAACACTTGGGTGGCTATGGCATAGAAGACTTGCTCATGTTGGTATGAGTTCACTCAAGAAGCTAATGAAGAATGATTTGGTGAGAGAATTGAAGGATGTGAAGTTTGAGAAGGACAAGCTTTGTAGTGCATGTCAAGCCGACAAGCAAGTTGCAAATACCCATCCAAAAAAAAGCTTTCATGTCAACCACAAGAGTGCTAGAACTCCAACACATGGATTTATTTGGACCAACAACATACAAGAATTTGGGAGGAAATCTTTATTGTCTTGTGATCGTTGATGACTAGTCAAGGTATACATGGGTATTCTTCCTTCATGACAAATCCAAAGTTGCATCTTGCTTCAAGAAGTTTGCCAAAAGAGCTCAAAATAAATTTGAAGTGAAGCTCAAGAAGATAAGAAGTGATAATGGAAAAGAATTTGACAACACAAACATTGAAGCTTATTGTGATGAAGTTGGGATTAAGCATGAAGTCTCCGTAATTTATATTCCTCAATAAAATGGTGTAGTTGAGAGGAAGAACTGGACTTTGATCACTCTTGCAAGGACAATGCTAGATGAGTACAACACCCCCAAAGCTCTATGGGTGGAAGCAATCAACACCATATGCTATGCATCAAACCGCCTATTCCTTCAAAAGTTCCTTGGCAAGACTCCTTATGAGTTGCTCAATAGGAAGAAGTCGAACGTCTCCTTCTTTACGGTGTTTGGTTGCAAATGCTACATCTATAAGAAGCGGCAACACCTAGGGAAGTTCTAAAGACGTTATGATATTAGTTTTTTTGTTGGTTACTCATCAAAGTCCAAAGCATATAGAGTATTTAATCATGCCACCAGCTTGGTTGAAGAAATATATGATGTGGAATTTGATGAATCTAACAGCTCCCAAGGAGCATATGAGAATCTTGATGATGTAGGTGATGAACCATTAAGGGAGGCTATGAAGAATATTCTGGTGGGAGACATCAAGCCAAAAGATGATGAAGATGATGTACAAGTCATTGATCAACCTTCTTCATCAAGTGTGCCACAAGATGGTGAAAAAGATGGGAGAGTAGAAAATAAAGATACTCATATCTCCCATGAGCAAATAGTGGTACAAGCACAAGATGTTGATGCTCCACAACCTCCTCCTTAAGTGGTTAGTAGAAGAAATATACCTCTCCTACAAGATCATCCATAAGATCTAATCATAGGGAGTCCATCAAAGGGTGTAATGACTCGATCTCAAAAACTTACTTCATTTATTGCTCATCACTCTTTTGTATCTTGCTATGAGCCTACCAAGGTAGAAGAAGCTCTTAAAGATCCGGATTGGATCAATGCCATGCATGAAGAGTTGAACAACTTCACTCGCAATGAAGTTTGGACTCTTGAAGAGCGACCAAAAGGTGCAAGAGTCATTGGAACAAAGTGGGTGTTTCGCAACAAGCAAGATGATCAAGGTGTTGTTGTGAGGAACAAGGCAAGACTAGTTGCAAAGGGGTTCTCCCAAGTTGAAGGCTTGGATTTTGGAGAGACCTTTGCACCGGTTGCAAGATTAGAAGCCATCCATATCCTACTTGCATATGCATCACATCATGAAATGAAACTATATTAAATGGATGTGAAAAGTGCATTTTTAAATGGCTTTATTAATGAACTAGTCTATGTTGATCAACCTCCCGGGTTTTAAGACCCTAGATATCCTAATCATGTTTATAGGTTGTCCAAGGCACTATATGGGCTTAAGCAAGCCCTAAGAGCTTGGTATGAGCGCCTTTGGGACTTCCTTATTGAGAAGGGCTTCACCATTGGGAAGGTCGACACCACACTATTCACCAAGAAGTTTGATGGACATATCTTCATTTGTCAAGTATATGTTGATGATATCATCTTTGGATCATCAAATGAAGACTCATGCAAAGAATTTGGTGAATTGATGTCGAAGGAGTTTGAGATGTCAATAATTGGTGAGCTAACATTCTTTCTTGGTTTTCAAGTCAAGCAAATGAAAGAAGGTATCTTCATCTCTCTAGAGAAATACACAAAAGATCTTCTCAAGAGATTCAAGATGGATGAATGTAAGCCAATCAAGACACCAATGCCTACCAATGGACATCTCGACCTAGATGAGGGAGGTAACCCGGTTGATCAAACTCTCTACCGTTCCATGATTGGTAGCTTGTTATATTTTACCGCATCTAGGCCCGACATCATGTTTAGTGTGTGTATGTGTGCTAGATTTCAAGCTAATCCTAAGGAAACACATTTAATTGCCGTAAAAAGAATCCTTAGGTATCTTAAGCACACACCAAGCATTGGCCTTTAGTATCCTAAAGGAGCTATATTTGAATTAATTGCCTATTCCAATTCAGATTACGCTGGATGCAAAGTTGATAGAAAAAGCACATCCGGAGGGTGCCATTTGCTTGGTAGATCACTTGTGTCTTGGTCCTCTAAGAAACAAAATAGAGTGGCTTTGTCCACCGCCGAAGCGGAATATATTGTCGTGGGTGCTTGTTGTGCATAAATATTATACATGAAACAAACTTTGCTAGACTATGGTATAGTTCTAGAAAAGTTACCTCTTTTGTGCGACAATGAAAGTGCGGTAAAACTTGCAAATAATCCGGTTCAACACTCTCGCACCAAGCACATAGATATCCGCCATCACTTTCTAAGAGATTATATTGCTAAAAATGATATATCACTAGAATGTGTAAGAACCGAAGATCAATTAGCGGATATCTTCACTAAACCGCTAGATTTAGCTACATTTTGTAGATTGCGGAATAAGCTCAATGTACTTAATTTTAGCAACTTCACTAAAAATTGAGCTTGTGTTGTCCCTTGCATTCATTGTAATATACAACATGTTTGATTTTTTGTAATGCATATAGGGCTTGTCTAACATGGTTAAGATAACCGCCAAAAAGCGTGTGAAGAAGCTTAACCTTAGATCAAACTTGACAAGCAACTAGATTTACTTACAAAGTATTGCATATGCATGGATGTTGTTTTGTCGTTTTGTTCCATTTGCCCTCTTATTGCCTATTTTCTTAAAAAGAATTATAGCCTAAGGCAAAATACTTTGAAAAATATGAGGGTTTGAGAGAGGTCACTCATATCAGTTCCAATTAGTATTTATTTAGATCTTATTCAAGTTGGGACTTGATTGGGAATAGGCAGTGCGAAGGAACATTGAAGATTTGCTGGAAAAGGGTGACCGAACGCTGCACTGGACTCTGCTATCCAGCGTCCGGTCAGTTCACAGGAGGTGAACAGAAGCTGAAGGAGTGACCGGACTCTATGTTTATGTGTTCAGTCAGGAAGGGTTCCAGCATCCGGTCGATCTACATGGCGTTCAAGGCACTGACCGGACCCTGCCTGTGTCCGATCATGGACCACCAGACATGTCTAGTCATGATTCTAGAGGAATTGGACCTCTCTAGAATCGACCGGATGCTGGGTGGTAGCGTCCGGATGCTACCACCGGAGCGTCCGGTCAGCAGATCTCGTGTGGCTTTAGGACTCTTTATCCGTTTCCTTTCTTGTCGCGTTGGGGGACCTATTTAATCGCACGAGCCATACCTTGGTGACCTATTCTACCACCGCCTGGTCCCGTGCCCTTGCCGCCGTTCAGCTCCATGCACCGCCCGCACTGCACTACCCGCGCAAAGCACCTCGCACCGCCGCGCCCGTGCGCCCGCAGCCGCCGTCTCCAGTTGCGCCAGCTCGCCGCGCCAGCTTGCCGCACTAGCTCACTGCGCCATCGCCACCGAGCCCCGCAGCCGCTGTCTCCAGTCACCAGCGCACCTGCCACTGCCAGCCAGTGTGCCCACCATCGCCCGACTGCTCCCACGCCGCCTGCACCTTGTCTAGAGCCACCGCCGTGCCCGCTGCTCTCTGGTAAGGCCATGCCCTAGCATCCTTTTCGCTTGATCTAGATCGTTTTCAATGCATTGACCTAAATTGCAACCAGGGCCATCGATTCATCGTGAACCCTAACCCTAGCCGGTTTCGAAGGTTCCCCGCATGATGTCTCTTCTTTTCTCGGATCATCGGTTCGTCAAGTAGCAAGCTAGTCATTTCTATTTCGCATCTACATTGCTTGCTCTTATAGGGTTTTGCATCTTTTAGATATATCATATTTACTTGTATATCCATCTATTCCATCGTGCAGCGAGTCGGTGCCATTGAGGTGACAAGTACAGTTGTTAGTTAACTTGGAGCCAAGCTCACGAGTACGGATCGAGGCCAAGCCTCGAAAATGTCAGTAGACAGTTGATCTTGTTAGCGGCAGTTTTTCTCTTGTCAGATCAGATGGCTTGCACCAAGAACGTTGGTGGTGGTCCAGGAGATGACGATCGGAGGCCCCCGCCTTGCCAGCATGTAGGATCTAAAGGCAAGGCGACGAAGCAGGTTACATCTAAGAAGTGCAAGTACCTCGACGTAGAGATAGCAAGAGCAGCAGCAGTCGCTGAGGCCGCAGAGCGTGCCAAGAGAGGAGGTGCTCACAGTGGTGTTGTCATTGTAGACCAGCAGCTTACACCAGCACAGAGGGCAGCAGTTGAGGAGGCTGAGCGTCTTCATAGTGGTCTACCTAGGACTATCATGATGGCAGGACATCATCTGGCTATTGAGGAGCCTCAACCTCAAGGGGAGTCCTAGCAAGAGCCACAGCAGCAGCCCCGACCAGTAGAGCCTCAGCCAGCTCAAGAGACTCAGGAGGGCCAGCAGGCTGAGGAGGCCAAGGAGACCGAGCAGGCACCCTAGCCATAGCTATGCTAACCATCCCACCGAGGCCAGCTACTCAGCGCAAGGGATCGCGTCCACCGCCTAGACCACAGGATCCGCCTCCAGTGGTACATCTTGACTTGAAGGCCGCCACGGCCAAGCATGTTCGGCAACTAAGGTTTGTAGAGTTTGAGGTGTGGTTTCCTCCGAGGAGGAATGAGAGAGCAGCAGAGGGTTTCTATACACCACTCTAGGAAGACTTCTACAATGCATACCTAAACAGTGGGACAGTCTTCTGATCTCAGATGGTCTGCAGTATTGAGGCTATTGTGGCAGCAGCCGAAGAGCATATCCGCCCCTACTTATCATATTTGCCAGGGCTGACAGATCTGGTTGGCCAGACAGAATTGTATGTACCATCTTGGGTTCGGTAGTTCTATGCTTCGATCTACGTTGACCCACATCATAACTTCATACACTTTGCATTAAGAGGCAGAGACTATAGGGTGATGAGTTTTAGGGCCAGGGAGATATTGAGGCTATAGGAGTAGCCTGTTAGGTTACATAAGGTGTGTTATGGACAGCAAGAGCCTCCTAGGCGTCCTCATGGAGGTTTGGTGCCCCTACTAATCTTGTGCGACATTGCTTCAAGAAGCCCTTTGGTGAGAGGTCGAGGAGGAACCCTAGTGACCTTACTCCTATAGCTCGAGTGCTAGAGGCTATCATCAGAAGGACACTACTTCCTAGGTTGGGATACAGAGAGGGTCTGACTCGCCTATAGCTTTGGCTCCTCAACGCCCTGATGCAGCAGACCGTGTTCGACATTTGGGACCTCCTTCTATCAGAGATGGAGGATACTATAGCTGAGGGCTTCAAGGGTCACAGACAGCTTCCATATGCACATTGGATCACATTCTTGATGCTTAAGTCTATGCAAGTTAGGACCCTAGAGATGGTTGCAGAGTACAGAGGTGCCACCACAGAGTTTCCAGCTTATAACATGGCATAGAGGATCAGGCACAACACACCACAGGCACCCACTCAGCCTAGCCATCATCTAGATGTTCTAGAGTCAGCAGCTCAGTAGGACGAGATTATTAGAGGCATAGCCGCTACTGAGGAGGAGCAGCTTGAGGCACAGCAGGAGGTGATAGAGTCTAGTGATAGTTTGGATGATGACTATTTACCGATTCCTCATATGCCTCCACGTAGACATGATGTAGAGGCCAGCAGTTTTAGCTCAGCTCCACCTACACCGTAGACAGATCCCACCCTAATTGCCATTCTTGAGCGGATGCAGCAGGATCAGGCACGACAGGCTTAGGAGACTGCTACCAACTTTGCACAGTTTTAGGCTCGTTAGGATGAGTTCTAGTAGCAGCAGCAGCTCCTTCAGCAGCAGCAGCAGCAGATGCATCAGCAGCAGTTACTCATGACCAGCTTTCTTGCTCCTCCGGCCTCCTATCGGTAAATGTTGGGAACGGCGTAGCCTCTGTGTTCCTGATGTAGAACCACTCCCTATGCCACCCCTGGTTGGAACTACAAGGGGTGTACACGGGGTACGAACCTTCTACGCTTGGCTTCTTCTGAAGGGCAAAACCCTCCACCGACGCGACCTCAACCGAGCTCCCCGCCGTTAAGGTCCTCCTAGAGAAGAACCGTTGGAAGAGATTCGTGTGCGGCTCCATCCCGAGGAAAGCCTCGTAGATAGTGATGAAACCAGCGATGTGCAGCACCTCCGTCGAATTGAGGTGTTGCAACTCCAAATCCCACTCATTAAGGAGCCCGCGTAGGAACCAGTGCGCGGAGTATCCTAGCTCGTGCTCATGGAAGGTAAGGAAGGACACCACCTCACCGGGACGAGGTCGTGGGAACTCCTCTTCCCTAGGGACCCTCTAGTGTGCCACCTCCTGCGGCGGCAGAAAACCCTTCTTGATGAAAGACTCTAGCACCGACTTCCTCATGGTGGACGACCTCTAGTTTGACATCTTGCTCCGGCTTGCAAAAAGGATCAGTGAGTTCTCATCTTCCCCCTCGCTCTCTCCCCCTTCCTTTCCTAGAAACCTCCACAGCTCTCTAGGACGCTCTCGACGAAGAGGAAAAAGAAAGGCGGTGGCAGCAGGCGACGAACAAGCAAAAGAACAAGGCGAACACTCTCTCTCTTCTACTTAAAGGAAGGGGAGCAGCAGTTAGGAAAGGACGTGCTGAGCAGGGAGGTGAAGTAGCGGGGCGAGAAACTCTCTCTCTCTTTTCCATTTAATGTAGATGGAACGCCCCCTGACCGACGAGATGTGTCCAGCGCGACGAAATGGCTCCTGATCAGGCGGGACGTGACCAGGACATGTCCCACCACTACTGCATGACCAACCACTACCTCATGTTGGGCAGGAAAACCAAAGCACCACCACACGCGGATGACTCCTCGTCTCCCCAGGCCAGACCTAGAGAAATCCAATAGCAAAATCTCCGCCGAGAGAAATCAGCCGGCCTCCTGAGTCGATCGATTCACTCAGGATAAGCACTTGAGATACAAGTCCCGATCGGACATTTCTGAACTGAAGCTATCCGAACCCCATCTCTTAGGTCACCAAGGTGAGCATGTGTTCATTAAAACAAAACTGTTCACACAAGGGCTAACCCATGATTGACCAGCACAGGTCCCGGTCGAACGTCTCCAACTAGAGCTCTCCGAACCCTGTCACTCTAGTCATCAAGGCCAGACCTGGAGAGATCCAACAGCGAGATCTCCATCAAGAGAGATCAACCAGCCTCCTGAGTCGATGGATTCACTCAGGATAAGCACTGGGACACAGGTAGGAAGCGAAGGGACACCCCATGTGGGCCACATCGACTCCGTCGCGAATGATGAGCTCAGGTCCCGGTCGGACATTTCCGACTGAAGCTCTCCGAGCCCTGTCACTCAAAACTATCAAAGGTAAACACTGTAAAACCCCCTCCATTTCTTTATAATCATTTTATACATCCATATGCACATTTCATACCATACGCCTGACCCCCCCCTCGGACAGTTAGGGCATGAACCACCCGGGGGCTCAGGAACTAAGCATCGGACATGCAACAAAATGCATCAGAATGTTTTGTGATTGCGTCACGAAGCGGCAATTGCCTCATTCGATATGAGCAACTGAAACAGAGCCAGGGGAGAAAATCGCAGATGAGCCTCGTGCGGCCCTCGCTCGGTTTGGTAGACTGGGTCATCTCAATCTTCTTGTTCGATCCTAAACCTCTCGCCAAGCTCATAGAATCTCCATCGAGGGGAGGCCAAAAGGCCACCTAGGTTGGTCTCTGGAATGACCTAGGCATCTGTCAGGTTGTAGGTAAAGGAGTAGTGGAATGTCACAAGAAGGCTATGCAAACCCCATCACGAACGACGGACCCGGATTCCACTCGATCACACCCGTTAACAACTCACCGAGCTAGTCTTTCGAGCCCGAGCGATCGGGACAGGAGACAAAACTCAGCCCCTCTGGTTGTGAGGAACCAAGGATGGGGTAAATGCACATAAACTCATATCGACCCCTACGAAGGCCCGACAGGGCTCTGGGGCTCAAGAAAAATGCCAAGGACGGTGACCTCAAACTCGCTAAATCCACAACTATGACTCACCCGGTCCCCGGTGCGCACCGACGCCAGGACCCGTGAGCACCGTCTCGTCTGATCTTTAACTAAACTAACAATGTCTTTGTAACGGCTTCGGACGGCTTCACTGTGCTCCAAATAAACCCTGGGACCATGACCCCAAACGTGCGTCGATAGGATTGGCGACATCCGGCTATGGCTCTTGGGACCGCGACTCCTAAACTCGCATCGATAGGATCGGCGACATTCGGCTACGGCTCTGGGGACCGTGACTCCTAAACTCGCGTCGATAGGATCGGCGACATCTGGCTATGGCTCCTGGGACCGCGACTCCTAAACTCGCATAACGGCTTCCTGAACTAACTAAACTAACTCTCTCGATCCACGGCGTGCACCAACGCCTGGGTCCATTCGCAAAACTCCATCTCACCCGATCCTGTGGCGCGCATCGACGCCAAAAGATCAGTGAGCTCTGACACAACCTAACTGAGCTATCACCACCCATGGCGCGCACCAACACCAGGGTCCGTTCATGACTCTGACTCACCCGATCCACTGCACGCAACGACACCGTGGTTAACCAAAATTCCATCTCAAACTAAAAAACATGCATACACGCCTGCTGAGACAACACCCCTAGCCGGTTCAGCCCGAACCGCCTGGGGCTTAGGGGCTACACCCGCAGGTGCGCTCGCGCACACCCGCCGGTAAGACAAAAATCCTCCAGACGATTCTGCCCAAATCACCCAGAGGCTTGGGGCTCCTGTCGGGTTCATAAACCCGGGGTTCCTCGGGGACCGGCTTCCACGCCAGGGCTCGGCCTAGGAGAATGGCCTTTCTTTCTTCTAGACTGGCCCGAGAGTCTAAACTCAATAGACCGAAGCACTCGCTTCAGTCCCTAGCCGCCTTTGGCCCATCTTTCCGACCAGAGCACTAGCTTAGGCTCAGGACAACTCCGAACGGCCTCTCCGATCAGAGTGCTAGCGTCAGGCCTTGGCTGCCTTCGCTCGGCCTCCACTCGGAAAGCCTGACCCGAGGACCACCTCGGCCTCTAACCCCGTGTCTCCAACCGGGGTTCATAGAAAAACCCTGTCCATCGCTATTCTCCGACTAACGCACTAGAATCGACTGAGGCCATCCGACCAGGGACGCCTGCTCGGAAGGAACCAGAAGGTGTACGAAGGAAGGCAAGACAAGGCTCGCAAGTCAAACCACGGCACCAGGGACCATACCCTGTGGAACAGTACTTTACAGCCGTCCTACTACAAACAGTATTGTAGGCGCCAACAATTACTTCTACAGTATTGTAGGCGCCGATCAAAACACCCGTTAGGTAAGACCTCCCATGTGCCTCTGGGCATCAACAGTATTACGAGCGCCGGAATTTACCGTACCAGGTGAACGTGGTAAAGTCAAGCCTCCAGTCGGCGAGACAACATTTTTGCAGGTACCGATATCCTCCAGTCTTGAAGAAAGCAGCTTAACCTCCCACATGTACGTGACATTCTGCAGTGACATCAACAGTGTTGCGGGCGCCCACCATTGTCCCATCCCCGTCGGCGTGGGCAACAAGGCTTAGAAACGTCCGTATTCTCTCTCCCTCTCACTTGTAAAGCTATCCCCTTCTTCTATAAAAGGGAATGTGCTCCCTCCAAACAGAGGAGAGTGAACCCAAGTCGACCTCTTCAAGTTTAGGTTCATTAGATCGATAGCTGGCAACCCCTCAAGCACACGCTAGAACATTTTGTTCATAGCATAGCTCCTGTCGATCTCGGCCCTTCTGACAAGACCGACCGGACACCCCGTCTCTCTCTCTCATTTGTAACCCCACTACAGACTTCGAGCACCTGGGCACGGGAATAAAGTCACCGATCAACCCACACTGGACGTAGGGCACATTGCCTGAACCAGTATAAATCCCGTGTCATTGAGTGCTAGGCCACCTCCGATCATAACGTACAGCAAAACTATAAATATTTACTAGTTGGTCACTTTTTGTACCGACATAATCACTCAAGCAATACACTTGGATTCTCTCTTAATCTCACAAAGATAATGAATCAATGATGCAGACGAGTGGGAGGGCTTTGGCTAAGCTCTTAAGGTTGCTATGTCAATACAAATGGCCAAGAGAGTGAGCTTGAGCCAGCCATGGGGCTTAAATAGAAGCCCCCACAAAATAGAGCCGTTGGATCCTCGGTCTACTAAAAATTAGGGTGACCGGACGCGCCGGTCAGATCGATCGGACGTTGGTCCCAAGCGTCCGGTCGCGCGATGCATGCCATGTGGCACCTGCTTCAAACGCTAATCGCCTGATCTCAACGGTCATCAGTACATTTAAGTTGTGACCAGACGCGCTGCTTCGAAGTAACCGGACGCAGGACCTCAACGTCTGGTTGTTTCCAATAACGTTCCATTCGCGACCGGACGCGTCCAGTTGATAACGACGGGACGTAGGACCCCAGCGTCCGGTCACTTTCAGTGTCCGATTACTCCTGACCGGACTCACCCAGCGTTCGGTCAGTGACCCTCTTCTCTGTGCGCTGCCTCGTCAGCAGGACCGGACTCACCCCGTCAGCGTCCGGTCACGAAGTGACCCATCGTCCCATCGAAGACCGACGCCAGCGTCTTCACTACTTCCACTAACCGGACGCTCCGGTCCAGTTGAGGCCAGCGTCCGGTGCACTCTGTGAAAACCTACCTTTTCTGTATAGGGCGCCGATGGCATCGTCGGACTGTCCGCACTCTACGAGCGGATACTCCGCCGGTGAAGTTTCTTACCCTTGCTCCCAAGTGCTAAACACAATGTGTATCACCTTTGTGCATGTGTGTTAGCATATTTTTCACAAACATTTTTAAAGGCGTTAGCACTCCACTAGATCCTAAATGCATACGCAATGAGTTAGAGCATCTAGTGACACTTTGATAACCGTATTTCGATACGAGTTTCACCCCTCTTAATAGTATGACTATCAATCATAAATTTGATCATACTCACTAAGTGTCTCGATCACTAGAACGAAAAACTCCTATCAAGTTTTACTTTTGTCTTGGACAAAGATAAATAGACAAGTTTAAGCATTTGATCATCACCATGCCATCATCATCATTATCATGTCATGATCACCATTGCTTCACCACTTGGAGTAGTGCTACCTATCTTATAATCACTTTAATAAACTAAGTTAACACTTAGGGTTTTATCAATTCAACCAAGTCAAACTAGAGCTTTCTTCAAAGTATCTGTTTTAGCCTGCGTGGCGCATGCACCCTGTTGCCCATATGCACGCATGCATTCTTTGTTTAATATATTTAATTAAATTTTGCAAAGATTAAATTTAATTAAGTTTTAGCGCAGTGAATTATAGATGAAAATCTTGGCAGTGCGTTGGTGGATGAGATCCCTGCAGCAGCGCAGTGCTCACTTTGAAGTTCGTTGCCGGATGCGATGAGCACCGTGGCAGCCATGCGCCATGAATGCCGCCGTGTGATGCGGTGGCCTCCTTGCCAACTGCGCCGGGGAAGGTGTGCCGACCATGCATGGCTGTTTGGTTTGAGCCCTGGCCTGGGGAGTTGCACCTAGGCACATGCATCCGACCCCAGACGTTCAAAAACCAACGCCTGGGATGCATGCCTGTGCCAGGCAGATTTGCCAGGACGTCAACCAAACTAGCCCGGCCCAGGTCGACGTGTCGACTCGAGGCTACGCCCTGCGATGCCTAACACTGTATACGTGGCCATTTTTTCCTTAAAAAAAGTCACGAGCTGTTGATGTGACCCGCGCCTCCCTAACCGCCACACGTCGCGCGAGTAAAACCCCTGCCCCACTCCGTCTTGACCGTCTCGCTCCCATAGTCCCATCCCGCCGCGCGCCCCCCTCGCACCCGCCTCGCCGACCGACACATGGACCCCACCGCCGCCCCCAGCTCTGGCGGCACCCCCGCCGACGCCGACGCCGACGCCACCGGCCCGACCAACACCACCGTGACGCTCCCGCTGCTCACCCTCCGCGACGTGCCGCGCCTCCCCTCCGCGCTCGTGTCCCCGTCCCCGGCGGCGGCGGTCCCGAACCCCATCTCGCGCCACCCCTACTTCCACCCGCCCGCCACCTTCTACATCTCCCCGGGGGACGTCACCCTCCGCCACGCCTTCTTCGACCTCGCCTCAGCCGCGCCGTCCCCGCTCGTCGCCTACCGCCGCGCGGGGCCCCGGGGGGACATCGCCGTCGACCCGGCCGCGGCGCGCGCCGCGCTCGTCTCCTGCGGAGGTCTCTGCCCAGGCCTCAATACCGTGCTCAGGGAGCTCGTCGTCGGCCTCCAGGAGCTCTACGGCGTCCGCCACGTCTTCGGCGTCGCCGCGGGCTACCGAGGCTTCTACGGCGCCGACGAGGATCACGTCAGGCTCGACCCCGCCGCCGTCGACGACTGGCACAAGAAGGGCGGCACCGTGCTCAAGACCACGCGGGGTGGCTTCGATCTCTCCAAGATCGTCGACGGCATCGTCGCGCGCGGGTACACGCAGGTGAGAGCAACACTCAGAGATCAGGCACCGCAATGTAAAATTGGGATTCTGCACTGTTTACAGTTTACACACTTAAATCCCAACAGTTAATCTGGGTATTACCGAAGAGTAGTAGTCCTATCCTATCCTATTTAGTTCGAGATTTCAGGGTTCAGAATGGCTAAGTAGGCTATGAATTTTTGAGCTGTTTACTCACAGCGGGACCAAAATTCAGCTATGCCAATCGTTTCCCTGCTTAGTTCTTAGGCGTGTGTTGAGTGCTTTTGCAAATGCCTGTGCTTCGTTATAAAGTATAAACTAAACTGATCATGTCTAAATATATATATTTTTTTGAAGGTATATGCAATCGGCGGAGATGGAACCATGAGAGGGGCTGTGGCTATCTTTCAAGAGTTTAAACGCCGCGGTTTGGACATATCCATTACTGGGATCCCAAAAACTGTGGACAATGACATTGGCATTATAGACAGGTCGTTTGGTTTCCAAACTGCGGTGGAGATTGCTCAGCAGGCAATTGACGCTGCTCATGTGGAGGCTGTTAGTGCTGTCAATGGTGTAGGCCTTGTCAAACTTATGGGAAGGAGTACAGGCCATATCGCCCTTCATGCCACTCTGAGCAGTCGGGACGTTGACTGCTGCTTGATCCCAGAGGTTGATTTCCACCTGGAAGGTAAGGGTGGCCTGTGTGAGTTTCTGTATGAGCGGATTAAGAAGAAGGGGCATGCTGTCATCGTGGTTGCTGAAGGAGCTGGTCAGGAACTGATTCCCCGGACTGATGATCAGAAGCGAGAGCAGGATGAGTCTGGCAACATTGTGTTTCTTGATGTGGGAACCTGGCTGAAATCCGAGCTGGGCAGATGGTGGAAGAGAGAACATCCCGATGAACTGTTCACTGTGAAGTACATTGACCCTACATACATGATTCGAGCGGTTCCTGCAAATGCCACCGACAATTTGTATTGCACTTTGCTGGCGCATTCCGCCATCCATGGGGTCATGGCTGGGTTTACTGGCTTTGTACCTGGTCCAGTAAATGGGACCTACAGTTACATACCACTGGAAGACGTCGCTGTGGCAAAGAACCCTGTTGATGTGAATGATCACAAATGGGCATGGGTTAGATCAGTTACAACTCAGCCAGATTTCCTGCAATCCCAAGTATAATACCTTAAGTCCAGTGGCTGCTCCTTCCTGGAACCATTAAATTAGACTTTCTTCTGATCCAGTTTCCTGCCTACCTAGTTATTTTCTGTTCAATAAGGTGGTAGCTTTATGCTCCCCATTTGTGTGCTTGTGGAACACTTTTGAGAATATGTCGGTAGCAACTGTTGTGCTTGTACATATGTTGATATTATCATTCTCATGAATAAACGATGCTTTGGGATGAAATCACGATTTTACTTTGAATGAAACATTGCTATATATATGTCATCTGCCAATGCTAGGCGATGAATGTGACTTGATCCAATGCAGTGTATCTCAATAAAAAAATAACGACGCAAGTGTGCAATAGACAAGTTGGCCTATTAGCTCAGTTGGTTAGAGCGTCGTGCTAATAACGCGAAGGTCGCAGGTTCGAGACCTGCATGGGCCATTTTTTTGTTTCTTCTTTTTGTTCCTTTTTTTTAAACATTTTCATCTTTTTTTGGTTTCTCCATACATAACTTTTTTTTTGTTTTCCCCCACTTTTTTTTTATTTTTTACATTTTCATCTTGCCGCTGAAACTTCCTGACTCCAGTCTCCACTCTCCAGAACAGAGCTTTTGTGACATTTTCATTTTTGCAGCTGTATACCGCTTCCTGACTCTAGAACAGAACTTGTGGGCGATCAAATGGCAAACAAACTATTTCCCCCTTGTTTTTGACATTTTAATCTTGCAGCTGTATCACTGTATGCCGCGTCCTGACTCCAGAACGGAACTTCTGGCTGAACAAATGGCAAATAAACTCTCCAGAACGGAACTTCTGGCTGAACAAATGGCAAATAAACTATCCTACAGGCTTGCCAGATAACTTGTCGTCTGTCTCCCCTTCTCACTAGGTTGACATAAGTTTTCCTCAACTTTAATTTGCATTCTTATTCATCATTTCTTCATTCTAATGCCAAATTCAAGTGTGACATTTTCATCCCAGTTACCACAGAACAAAAACAAGCGATCATCATCCTGGTCTCTTCGGAGTAAGTACGGCCAGTTGTTAGTAACGATATCTAGCTGAGTCCTACAGAGTTAGATGATGAGAGCCTTACGAAACCCAGGGGCCCTTCTTTTTTTTATAGGATAGTAGTTGAACCACTGGAGAATGTTTTACAGGGTGAAGTGAATCAACCACCTTCAAGCAATTGCCATGGACAAAATATATCTACACCATGTACATCAAATTACAGTCTCAGCTGCCTCAGCCTCGTGCTAGCTACTAGCCCGTGCTCAGTGTTTCCTTCATTTATGGGATTTGTCACTGATCCTTAATGTATATGCTCCATCCACCTTCCCCTTCCTCTCTGGTGTACTACTAACTGATGAACGCGCTGCGGCTGAAGCTTTAGGACAGTCAAGATTCAGGGGAAGTTGGCTCGATTTCTATTGGCAGACCTCTCTGAAACTCCACATACGGGTATGCCATCGGAATGTCATCGCCATCAATTCTCCATCTGCAGGGCACCAAGTTTTCAAGAACCAAAACGATATCATCAGCTAATGGCGTTTCTAAAATTGTAAGTAATTTTACTACTCTGAAAGAATAATAACAATGGCAGGTCATTTGTCACATTCAGATGATTTAAGATTATTATGGACAACATTTGGCAGTTTGGTCACATTGCAGAATTCTATATCTTGTATGATACCACTCAACTTGCATTGCGTACTTGTCGAAAACCTAATGCTGCCAATGTTTGTTCTGTATGTTGTCGTCTGATATATATGTCCCAACAGTTCTGGATCCAAAATTACTTAACATTTATTTTGAGACCAGTGGTCCCTGTAGATAAAAACATAAATTAGATGGTTGCTATCATAACCTCATTATTCTGCGTCCTTGTTCATTGTTGCATCATCATTTTTTCCCCTATTTAACAGTGTTGTCATAGCCTTCTTGCCATTACTTCCTAGCATGTGGTTCAATGATAACTGCATTATTTTGCTTTTACGTTCATGGCCTGACAGATTGCTCTATTTGGATTTAACACTGTCCTGCCACACTACTTCCTTAAGTTGGTTAGAAAATCTGCATGGTGCTCATGCGTACTGTGCTTTGATTTGCCAAAAAATCAGCTCCAACTCAGTTAGGACTAGTATCCGTCCTTTGTTTTTACCTATAATTGAGGACAAGGTGATGGAGGAAGAAAGCAGCCTCTACTTTAGCAAGCTCTGATCCTGGGCAGAGCCGGGGGCCACCACCGAATGGTGTAAACCTCTTGCTTGTCCCTTGGCTTGTGCCCTGGTATATATCAATCAGATGAGTCACACATATGAATGAAACCATGAACATCAGTAAAGAAAAAAAAATGAAGCAAAGCCTAGAGGGCTGGCTTTCAACGAACGGAATCATGGTTAGGACCATTAACAACAAGCACTACATCAGGCAGCATGCTTGGCATCTGAAGATACCAGAACAGTTGTGGGTAATTATGTCACAGATGGACACACACTAATTAAAGGTAGCAATTAGTTAGAGTACACACTTTAAAGAAGATTCCCTAAAAGCCCCTGATAAGCTTGTTTGATAGGTCCTCTGCCTCTTTTTTGTATATTTCAGTTTTGAATAAGTAGGAATATATATTATCACAAAGCTAAGCTTGACTATTTATGGAACATGAATCATTGGATCAGTGACATTATTATAGTTAGATGGCAAGTGCAGAACAGTAATTAGGAAGGAGTCTCAGTGAGAAAGAACACAACGTACGTACCTCCCATCTACAGGGCTGAAACTGTTGTGCGTTTCCATGAAGTGAGGGGTTCAGATGAACAGCACTGAAGACTGGTAGGACCTTCCAGCCAGATGGAATCAGATACTCTGCAACAGAGCAAAAGGGAGAGCCACTTGCTTTTGAGCATCTTCGTTTAGCAAAAGCTATGAGGTATTCTGGGCATAACAATGCTTAAAAATCAGGCTTAAAGGTGCGACCATCCCCTCTGCCTGATCCATTATCATGTGATGAGCACAAATGGAATCTGCCGCGAAAGTCTCTCTCGATGCAGGAGGGGTTCATTCATCTCACCTTTGTATTTGACATCTTTGAGCGCCTTCCGGTGCACAAACTTGACAATGTTGCCACATCTCAGCGCCTCGTTGATAACCTGCAACAACGGCAGGCAACCACCACGTCATCAGCATGACAACAGCATTTCCACATACTACATATATATATATTTACTTACAGCACAAAATTTTAAAAAATCTCATATTTTGGAGATTCACGTATTTGTGTGGGTTCCTGCTAACAGAAATTTATTGTCCCTGGAGCGGAGGGATTACATACTACTACCATGTCTAATACGCATGTACATATTGAATGGATGATCATCTATCTCACTTGTTGGGTATATTCCATCTTCTTGTAGTCTTCTGAAGTCAAGCACTCCTCCTTCCCTTTGTTGGATCTTATGCTGTCGTGCTCCCTCTGCATATGTTCATGGATAGTTTATTTATTGATGGCCACCAGCATAAAAATAAATTAGCAGTGCCTTCACAGTAGTTTAAAACAAAGCAGGCATAAATTACCTTAACCAGGTCCAGATCTTGAGCAGACTGCCCAAGGAAGTAAACGACCATGGAGATGAGGAGCGAGGTGGTCTCATATCCTCCCAGCAGGGAGTCCAGAACGAAGCTCACTTTCTCCTCGTCAGAGAGCTCGTTGCTTGACAGCAGCACGTCAAGGAAGTCACCCTTGTTGCATGACCCAGCGCTCCTCCGCTCCTCGATGATGCCCTTCACAGTGTTGGATATCCTCTCTCTCGCCTGTCATTAGGATTCATATTAGGAGCAGCAGACAACAAAATACACCACGGTTATATACTGTATTCTTTACTACTGATGTAAGGGGGTGTTCGGTTCTTCCGTCGCTCCTAAAAATTCATATCACATCGAATGTTTAGATACTAATAAGGAACATTAAATATAGATTAATTACAAAACCAATTACATAGATAGAAGCTAATTTGCGAGACGATTTTTTTTAAGCATAACTAATCCGTCATTAGCACATGTTACTGTAGCACCACATTATCAAATCATGAACTAATTAGGCTTAAAAGATTCATCTCGCAAATTATGCAATTAGTTTCGTAATTAGTCTATATTTAATACTCTATGTATGTGTCCAAATATTCAATGTGACAGGAATTTTAAGAGATACTGCAGAAACCAAACAGAAGCACATTATATATATATATATATATATATATATATATATATATATATATATAGTGTGTATACACTAATGAAGAGATCGATGTTCTTTATTAACGCAAGCATGGCATGTGCTAATAAAGACATGCTGGATGATTACCTGGACAGCCTTGGCATATGGGGTCCCTGGGATGTAGAGAGGGAAGGAGATGAGGCCCTTCATGAAGGCCAGGAAGTCCTCCAGTATCCTTGCAGTGACCGGCTCCTCTGGTGACAGCCCCAGCACCTGCTTCACTATCACACTGAATGCAAACTGTGCTTCTCAAGGACAGAGCAGAGGACACTGGCCGGCCGACCCAGAGGAAAAAGGAAAGAAAAAAAAAACGAGCCTTGTAAGTCAAACAAAGTCACCATGGCAAAAGATCGATTCATGCAGAGGCAACATGACCATTCGTTGGGTGCATAGCTGCTAGCAGCTAGCTAACCTTTCTTGCCTCCTCGCAGAAGGCGACGACCCTGACGCCGCCGCCGCCGCCGCTCCCGCCGTCGTCGTATCGCCATGCGCCGACGACGTGCAGCGCGATCTTCTCGATGTCGCCGAGGTAGCTGGGCTTGAGCTTGGTGGAGGTGACGAGGGCGAGGGCGAGGTTCCTGAGGCGCTTGTGGTCCTCGCCCAGGACCACGAGCATGGAGGACTTGCCCAGGATGCCATGGATCGGCCTGGGGTAGCTGCACTGGAACAGCCGCTCCTCGTTCTGCAGGATGAAGTGGTTGAGGTCCTGGTCGCAGGACACCACCGTGGGGGTGCAGAACAGGTGGGACTTGAACACCTGCCCATACCTGCATGAACAACAATGCTGTTATTAGCTACTAGGACCATGCATGCATGTCAATCGGCGCGCGTTCATTAACCTTTACTACTACCTCTCCCCTCTTTTATTTTTCACTTCACCGTGAGTCAGTCAGTCAGGCTGTCACGGGCTCGGAACAAGGCAACCAAAACAAAAACATGAGAGATGCATGATAGATGAGAAGGCTGCTTAGACATGACAGCGGCAGCATCACCTTATGCTGTCACATGAAATAATGGCGCAATACTTAATTGCACGGTAAGGTGATTAACAAGATCTCATTCTCATATGGCCGGCCGGCCGGTTCGCTAGCTAAGCTAGCTGTGCCGCCTGTGCATGGATGGACTGTAATTAACGACAAGTACTGGACGACTAGCTATTTACAGTAGCATGTACCTGGAGCAGTGATCCTCCAGGAAGCCGCCCAGCGTGTTGGAAGCGTGCGGCGTGAGGAACCGCAGCGTCTCACCGAGGAGCGGCCACCCGAAGCTTCCCTTGGGGGCCTTGGGATTCAGAAGCAAGGGCAGGAAGTGGCTGAGCACCAGAGCCAGGAGCGACGCGAGCAGGGTCGCCACAGCGGCCAGCACGAGCTCCCCCGCCATCATCGCCCACCACTCCTCCTCCCAAGTTTCATCTCATCTCACAACCGCATGCATGGATCGGCCGGAGCCTGCAAGAATCTCTTCTCACCTATCTATATATCTATCTATTCTACAGTGTAGTTATGTATATATGTAAGTATGTATATGAATGCTTTGCTGGCTTCCCTTAGCTTTGCTCAACAATGCTCACACACACAGGCCGCTGGCCAGCTCCCTCTCTCCCCTCTCTCTAGAACGGAAGGTGAGGGGGGAGCTATATGGTAGCAGAAGGCAGAAAGGATCTTGGCAAATGGAGAGGAGGGAAAGGAGATCGAGAGAGGGAGAGGGGAAAATAAGGCTGCCTTTTGTTTCCTTTCTTTTGGCCGCCATCTTTTCATTTATTTACTTATTTATTCAGTGTTCTTCCCCTGAGCCTGAGTAGTACTGAAGTACTCTGTGCGTCCACAAAAGTACGTAATTCTCGTTTGTTTAGAAGTCAAATAATTTGAACCTTAACTAAATTTATATATAAAATATAAATATTTATGATACAAAGTAAGTGTCGTTAGATTAGTTATATAATATATTTTATAATAAATTTATTTAAAAATATAAATATTAATAATATTTGTTATAAATTTAGTTAAATTTAAGCTTTTTTATCGGTACTCATCTTACAATTGCATTCTGACTGAAAAATCACACTATTATTTCACTGCGGTACGGCCGATAAATTCAAACGTACAGGGCCTTCTTTTGCGGACGAGGCAGCAGCATGCATGATCTCTGTTTCTCTCTTCTCTAAAAAAGAAACGTTTGTATCGTCTCTGTTTTTACTGTTGCCAAATTACCTACATGACGCAGTACAGCACAGTAACGTAAGAGTAGCTTTTATCAAGGAGCTGGGGGGAGCTATAGCTAGGACTAGGAGGATGGTCCAGCGCAGAGTAGCCTAGCATCTAGGCTACTGAACGTACAGTCAAACACGAAGGTAGAGAGAGACAGAAAATCTACTCCTACCAGTCATACTCGTACGAGTAGCCCTGTTGGCTTAATTTATAAATTATTTTATTACGAGAGAAAAATATTATATTATAACTGATAAGTATTGCTGGGAAAGATACAGTAAAATGTTAAGTGAATGTGGAGATTTGCAAATTGCGACTTAAGACTTGTAATGAAAAAAAGGTGAAATACAAACGGTGAATTCTACTCCTTTGGTGCTATGTAGTTTGCTACCTTGATCGTAGTCAAATTGGACGCATCGACAGAGACGCAGGAGTGTTGTTCCTAAAATGGGTTTTTGTTTAGAAAGACGACGATTTGAGTCTATCAGCCTGTTCGCTTGTTGGTTTCAGCCAACCTAAATCAGTCAGCCAACAGTGTTTTTCTCTCACAATAAACCAGCACCAGTCAGCCCAAACCAGCCCATAAACCAACCAGCGAACAGGTCGTATATTGTGTCATCTACTGTAACAGTAGTAGTAGTACATTGATTGATTGGATTGGTGGGTGCAGCAATGATTTTGTTCCATCCTATAATTGATGTTTTTTCTTCTGATTATTATATTATTCCTTATGTCAATATGATGGTCAATTTTACTCCTTTGTGCAAGTACAATCCCATTATCCTAGGTCAATCTGTGCCTTTCTAGGAATGAAATCAGTAGCTCCGTGGAACTTTGCATACAAGGACACCTACAAGAATCTTAGATGAATATCTTGTTCTATATGTTTTACATGTAATAAGGTGTTTTTTATTCATGTATTCTCTCCTGTTTAAAAAAGAAATTAAGAAGTTACATCACAGAGGATGCCCAAAGCTGTTCTCGTAATGTTGAGGCTAGACCTAAAACCAAATGCTTCCTCTTTCCTAAGCTACTATGACTTTTTCTTTTCTTTTTGTGTAGAGAAGGTTTATGAGAGGCTGTATACTTCTGACATCGGCAAAGAAGCTCAAGCCCAACCTTTCCTACTAAATTGTTCCAAATTATAAATCTTTTTTAGATCTTTTACCTACATAGCTTTTACTATGTACTTGATATATGGTAGTCTAGATATATAGTAAAAAACTATACTTTTTATGGAAAATATAGTAAAAAACTATATATTTATAAATGATAAAAGTAACTTATAATTTAGAATGGAGAAGGAAGAAAAGGCGAATTAAACAAAATATACAGAGAGGGAGAGACAGAGTCTTCAGGTCTTTTGGTAGCATCTGGTACTCCCGACAGCCATTGTTAGAGTAAGTATAATAACAGGCTTTAAATTGACTAAATAATGTGCTACTGATAGATTAATTATTAATCTATATTTAATGTTCTTTATTAATACATAAATATTCGATGTGACATAAATTTTAGAAACTACTCAGTTTGTTCGCTGGTGGGTTTCTAGACTGGTTTGAACTGACTAGTGCTGATTTATTATAAAAGAAAAACACTGTTGGCTAGCTAGTTTAGGCTAACTAAAACCAGCAAGGGAACAAGCTGAACCAAACACCTCTAGTTACTCCGTGTGCATAGTCGAACATAAATTTGGACTACGGCACCTGGGCAACCGGGCACTTTTTCTATCAGAAAAAACAGGCAAAGTCAGAGCAAAGTTGCGGTGATTTTCACCGCACCGGGGGCTGCCCGTAGCCCCGTACACTCGCACGAGCGCACCCAGCCAGATGTACTTGGAGCACTTGGCCCAAAGGACACGACGACACGAGCAACTGTGGAGCAAAAAATATTCCTTTCCTTGATGGGGCGGAACCGCACGAGTGGCAGCGGTTGCAGTACAGAGAGAGAGAGGTCCACCTTAGCCTCATCGATAGGGGTGCCCACCTCCCCTCGCGTTTAATACCGTATTTACCCTTCTGCTTCCCTTCCCTGGGGCTTCGCCGGGAGCCAGTTTAGTTCACTTCAGGGCCGGTTTGGCATGGCTCGCAGCGGCTTCGGTTAAAAAAAAACACTGTAGTAGCACTGTAGTAAAAGCCGGTTTTCTCTCTCCTCCTCTCCCCTCCCCTTTCACTGACATCGGCGCTGTTCGTCGAAGCCGGAGAAGGAAGGTTTACTGGCTTTTTCCCGCGCGCTGCAGTGTTTTTGCTACAGTGAGACAGAAAAGTAGGGGAGAGAAAAACGTCTTTTGCTACAGTGTTTTTGTCAGGTAAGGCAGAGCCGCTGCGCGCCGTGCCAAACGGGCCCTCATTTTGCCAAAAATTTCAAAGATTCTCCGTCACATCGAATCTTTGGACGCATGCATGAAGCATTAAATATAAATAAAAAAATAAAACTAATTACACAATTTAGACGAAATCCACGAGACGAATCTTTTAAACCTAATTAGACTATGATTGGACATTATTTACCAAATAACAACGAAAATGCTACAGTGTCCATTTTGCCTAAAAATTTTAGAACTAAACTGGGCCCGGGTTGTTGTTGTTGGTGGTCAGATGAGATCTGACCTCGCCTTTCCATTCCATGGCCTTTATTTCTTCCCCTCTTGTGCTACTGGCCGGGCCGGTCTGTGAGGTCTCTCTTTTGCCTTTGCTTCCTCCGGTTTCGATCGCGGCCAGCTTTGTTTAGCAAGAGATTTTGCGCTTTTGCCCAAAACAATAGGCGATGCGGTTCCCGTGCGGCCTAAAGTGTTGCCCGATACGATTCAGGCCCCAATTTGCCGTTCCACCGGCTATGCTGACCTGACCACCCATCGAAACACAGCATATAAGGCTCCAATTCTGCCGCTTCCAGCTATGTTGACCATCCATCAAAACAGAGCATATCTTCGATAGCTATTATACGTTCTAGAGACCTCACGTCACTCAGTACCATGCTCTCGCCGAGGAGCCGTTTGTGTTGTGGCGTGCATTTTTACGTGTGTGGTTCGTCCTTCACCTTTCTTAAGAGCAATTCTAAAGCTAGAAAACACAGCTAGTTTCTACACCTATTAAATCATGTACCGATTTAGGTCAACACACCGGTTATATTGTTCTCAAACACCAAAATCACTAAACCCTTGTGGTCCATGTTGAGGCCCACAGCAAAATTACCATATTTTTCTCTTTCTCATTTATTTAGAATCTTTTTCTTTCTGCAAAACATGATACAAAGTAGACACTCACGTTAGTCACGTGCACATGCATGCACACTCTCACCTTTTATGAATGTACAAACTCTACTTTTGTCGTCACCTTGGAGAGATTGAACCCATGGGCACCTCATTGTCAATAAAAGGTATTCCCTGTCATAAAAAATAGCACCATTACTTCCTGGATCAGATCTAAGATAACTGAAGCGCCCATTGTAATAAGTCAATGGTATTGAACCCGAGTGGACAGATTCTACTAAAAAAAACATATAGCAACTGAGCTAAGTTTAGTTGCCATATTCTAATGCAATACCTGTATAGATACTTTCTTATCTTTATCCATTGTGATAGTTTTATAGTTATTATTATATATGTTCCGTTTCAAATTATAGTTTTCTCAGCACCATGTGTGCTTGGCCTATATTTATCTAAAAATCTAGCTGCGGTTATATTTTTGGCATTGAAATTGGTATGCTCATTGCTTCCTACGCTCGCACACGCGTGTGTGTATACTTTGTCAGCATGGTGATATGCATCATGCACGTATATCTAGGTTTAGTTTTTCATATACTAACAATGCCTAAAGTGAATAATTGAGAAGCACTTTGGGTCATTTTCTATGGAAAATATAGGCAATTTAGATGCAGATTTAGGTTTTTATCTTTTTAATATTGCAGGGATGGGTAGTTTATATGTAATTTTAGAGAGTTATTTAGATTACTAAATAATCATATAAGTGTATTATTTTGACATAAATTTAGGGATTTTTCTGTTATTTTTTATAATTATGGAAATAGATATGTTATTTTAAATTTAATTTATATTATTTTTATAATGCCATAGGTGGGTAACCTAAATCAAGATAGGTAATTTACAAATAAATTTAGTGATAGTTTAGGCTATTTTCATAAAGACCAAAAGTAGATAATTTAGGTATGGTACGGGTTAAGGTTAATTTAGGTTAAAAATCGCATTTGGTGGATAATTTAGATATAAATTTAAGGTGTTATTTTAGGGTTTTTCCCCCAAGTGATGGAGGTGGTAATTTATTTTAGAAAATACAATTAATCAAATGGTTATTATTGTCTAAGCATATTCCACTCCCTCTAGGTTCCTCAAAGATGTTGTTTTGGACAGCAACGTGGCATTCGAAGCATAACTTTGACTTCTTATTTTTATAAAAATATTTATTGAAAAAGTGATATATGTACATTTTTATGAAAGTATCTTTCAAGACAAATCTATTTATATGGTTTTCAGCATTTCCAAACTCAACAACGTAAAAAATTATTCATGATTTATATTTCTAATGTTTGACCCAAGCCTTGTCCAAAACGTTTGCTTTTAGGAACTTGGAGGGAGTACCAAATTAATGGCTAGATGTTTCTTACTTTTATGAGAATTTCTTGAATTTGTTCGTTTTCTACGGCATCTCATGAATATTGGTGTCGATTCTAATTAGTAATAGTAAGAGATCGAATGCCAAAGTTAAAGAGGTTTGATCCATAAAAATTCTAAATAACTTACGTAGGGACCAGTGACGTCTAAGATAGGGGGTGAATTAGGCAATTTAAAATTCTAACTCTTAACTATGGTCTCTTTTTCTAACCATAGCAAAATCATATGCAAAAGATAAACTATCTAAATGTGTAACTACGGTTTTGCTAGTGTGTTGCTATCTCTACCGCAAAAGGAGTAAAGTAACCAATGTAAATGCGGGAGCTAAAGAGCAAGGTAGAAATATGCAAACTCCTGTCGACGACTCCGGTATTTTTATCGAGGTATCGAGAAGCGCTCAAGCTTCTCTCTAGTCCTTGTTGGAGCCCCTCGCAAGGAATCCCTCGCAAGGGCCAAGCTTCCAGTCGGGTAACTCCGTGGATAGCCTCGAGCCTTCCCCACGCGCAAGTGGGTCTCCGACGTGCCTTCCGACAAGCCTCTCCCGGGTGCTCCCCGCCATCTTCACTATCAAGCTTTCGTCCGAAACGCTCGGGCCTTGTTCCCTCCGATACACGGTAGCGGCCACACCACAAACGCGGTTGGTGTGATCTCGTAAGACTACAAGCCCCTCCGATGTACAACAATGGTGCGCGCAAACACCGAGTGTAAGAGGTATGCAAACCTCACTAAACACTAAGCCTAAACCTAGAGCAAGCGCATAAGCAGGTGGTCTAATCAACCTAAGCACTTCGTAAAGCACATATGCTAATCACCTAATGAATCACTAAGCTTTATGCAAGTGGAGATCACTAAAATAGTGTATCAACACCCTTGATATGTTTTCTCAGCTCCACTCACCTCATTTGGCCGGTTGGGGTTGTATTTATAAGCCCCTACTGAGAAAGTAGCCGTTGGTGATGAAATAGTGTATCAACACCCTTGGTATGTTTTCTCAGCTCCACTCACCTCATTTGGCCGGTTGGGGTTGTATTTATAAGCCCCACTGAGAAAGTAGCCGTTGGCCGGTTGGGGTTGATCGGACGCTGCCAGCGTCCGGTCGCATTTTCGCCGCTCTGGAACCTCTCTGTACTCGACCAGGACTCTGCTGTCTTGCGTCTGATCGATTTTGCCACAGCGTCCGATCGCTGCTGTTGACGCCTGTTTGCCGAGCCTCTTGATCGAAGCGTCCTGTCACTTTCCTCCAGCATCCGGTCACTTCTGTGAGCTCGTTTCTTCGCGATCTTGCGTACAGCGTGGTTCCTATCTTCATGCTTGGACTTTGCTTGATATCTTGGGTCTTCTCTTGTGCTTCTAAGGTCTTACTTATGGTGTTGATCATTAGATCATCACGTTGCCTTCGTCCAAGTCACGTCTTGCATCCTATTGAACTACAAAACAATCACTTGTAAATTCATTAGTCCAATTTGATTGTATTAATTATCAAACACTAAAATCCAAAGTAAATAGGACAATGGTCTATTTTCCTTACAACCTATATTTATGATCATAGGAAGTATTAATCGCATTTCTAAATGACTTGATTACGAATTTGATTTGATGCCTTTGCTTGCTTGAGAGTTACGTGTGATGTTAAGAATACCAGGATATTTATAGCTAGACGTTGGACCTCCGGATGCCCTCGTGTCTGATCACGTAGCCTGCAGAAGCAGAACATATGGCTTTTGGCTTAGAGATGATTTAGTTTATGATATATTCAGGATTCTTCTTTATTAATACGTACCGGCATGCTCTTGCCGCTGGTTCTTCGAAAAAAGATATATTCAGGATGTCAATGTGTGCTGCTTATTCACCACTTGGCTTCAGAGAATTGCGCCTGACCTAACATATAGCGGATAAATTTTTTATTAGCCTCTGATCATGTCACACTCTTCTACTTTTGTGGTCATTATTAAATAGTACTATATATAATACAATTCTAATTTTCTTTTAGACCAGATTTTAAAAATATTTTTTCAACAATGATGAGATCATAGATAGATATAAAATATATTACATGATGAAATTATTATTTGGTATCATAAATTGATATATTTTTATATGGATCTGGTTAAACTTAGGATGATTTAACTTCAAAGAAAACTGGGTATTCTTTTTTAGATAGTACCTAGTGTTAACTCTAGGACATTTGTTTTGCAATTTTGTGATGTTTGTCATCTGACTAATTAGCGGCATGCACACAAGCTAATTAAATGATTTTGTGTGAAATTGAACGACTCATTGTTGCGCTCAATGGAAACAAAAAAATTTGATTAGATTGTACCAATGTTCACCAAAACAATAAACGGATAACAGTCAGGTATCTATTATTTAGTGTTATTTAGGCTATACTACCACTACAACAGGATGAACGTATGATTAAACAAACACGTATAACTGGTCATTGTGTAGTGTTTAAACGGTGTGTAAATGGACTACATCCAGTGGGCGATGTGTCCATGGACAACAAAATATTTGTGGATGATTGCATCAATTTGATTCATGTCAGCTCAACATTTCAGACGTGCTTATAGGATAAGGTGTGTTTATAAGAAAGTGTGTGTTTATTATGTATATAAGCGGTCTAAGTTTGCCCAATGATTAAAAAATTCAAATAGATGTTCCTTTCCGATGTGCTCATAGGATAATGCGTGTTCACGAGAATGTGTGTGTTTACTATGTATATAAATGATCTAAGTTTGTCCAATGATTACAAAAAATATACGAATAGATGTTACATTATCAAAAACTATATGTAATTTTCAGTGTTCACCTGGAGCGATAGACTGCATGTGGGGCGGCTGGCTTGGCGGTGCATGTGGGGCGGCTGGCTTGGCGGCTAGAGCCAGGGCAGCTTTGACGAACTGTTGCCGCATAAGCCGATCCGTCCTACCCCTGCCCGGCCGCCGCTTGTCCTCTAGCGCCTGCCCGTATCTTCTTATGGATTTGCACGCAGAGCCACCCACACCCCGACCCGTCCAGCGGGGGGCTCGACTGGATTATAAGTTGAAATAGTATTTTTCTCTTATACTAAATCAGTCAACAATAAATGATTCACGATCATTTACGACGAAACGAACAGGCTGCACATTTGGATCACTGGCGCTGCCTAATCGCGCCTTGTCCCGTGCTCCCTTGTTTCATCTCATCATCTGCCATTGCTAGTATTTCTTAATCTCTTGCACTAGTGACGACAATCTGCAGATCATTAGGATGCTTGGACATGCACGGACGTGCTGTTCCTTTGTCAGCCGACTTGTGCTCAGCTCAGCGATCCATCCATCATACGATGGATCGATCTCTCTCTGTTTCCCGGCAGCTTCTGCCGCCTCATGCTCTTGTCCTTTTTCCCTGGCGGCTGGCGCGGGCCGCGGCGGCTTCCGTCCGTGAACGTCAATGTCTAATGGGCGGCGAATATTGAGCGGTACGGGCACACTGTTGGTGATGGTACGCGAAATAGAAATAGCAGTGGATCTGTATTTTGATCGTCGCAGATGCGAGCGTGTCTGTCCTTGAGCAGCGCGGGCTTCTCTGAACCTACGATCAGCTCGGATCGACGTGCACATCAGTGCATGCACGCATGACCCTCGTCTCTGTTGCAAAACCTCATGTGCAGTGCAGCGCAGTGCAGCGCAGGCGGGCCACCAAAACCTGGCAACTCTGAAACCACCGGCCTTTTGCAGGGTGTGGTGTGGATGTGTGATTCACGAGGCACGTACCACACGGCACGTAGCGACGCCCGAGCCAATCACAATCAGAGACAGGCGTCAGCGGGCGGGCACCGCGCCAGACGTGCGTCCTCGTGGCGGTAGGACACACACACGGGCACGGTGTGGATGTCATCATACTTTGTCGTGGGTTTCTCGCCCTCTCATCTCAAAGCATTTGAGGTTTGATTCTTGGTTCTCGAACAGAGTATAATAATAGACTGATTCTTGTAGAGGAGCAAGGCGAAAAGTAGATGGAAATCAATTCTGAAGTGATTCTAGTGATAATTAAACAGGAGCAGTGAGAAGCGGTGGAAAACGGATTTTTTCAGCTCTTAATAGGTAGCCTAAATGGAATAGTGATTCTTATCAGCTTCACACCGGAATCCAATTACATTTTAAGTGTTTGATAGAGATCCAAAGAATCTGTTCCGAAGAAGCTAGGAGCAGAGCTATGCTAAACTAGTCCTAAGTTGTTTCTCTCTGTGTTTCTGGAATGAATTGAAGCCGGTGAAAGCAGAAAAATTGGCTTAAGTAACGTAGCATGGGTCCGAGCTAAGATAAGTTTTTTCAAACTACTCGCAATCATAAACATGTTAGGGAATATTGTCGATGCGGGAACCACAGGATACCCCGCAAGGGAGAGAGAATATCTAGTCCAACTAGGATTCTCCCCATGTAATCTTAGTAGTATAGCTATTAAGTAATCCTACTAGGAAATCTCATTGTAAACGGACTAGGACTCTAGCCTCCTGACTATATAAAGGAGGGCAGGACTCCTGGGATAGGGGACAGACCCATTGTACAAGAGAACACTTGACAATCAATCCAACGCAAAGGCCTAACGCCCGACTGGACGTAAGGTTTATTACTCGATTCTACGATCGAGGGCCTGAACCAGGATAAATCGACTGTGTCTTGCGTTAACCATCGAGTTCGGCATACGCCGAAGCCTGAACATACTGCCCCGGGTACCCCCGTGGCAGGCTATCGATGGTAAAACATCAACAAATATTGAGCAGCATCTAAGGACATGTTTGAGACATCTTTAGTAGCTTTAGAACAAACAAACAACAACTCCGGATCCACTTTTTCCAGTCAAACACTTCTAAATCTACACAGATTTACCCTGGAGTACATCCATGAAATCCATAGATCTATCCCTGGATCCTTGGATTTCCTAGTGCATCTTAAGTGGTGCTCTGGAAACTCTAAGTTTGAAGAAGTCGAGAAAAAATATCCATTACTGTCAGTCGAACCAATTTAAGTTTGGTTAAAATTATAATAAATGTTATTAGCATTTATGTCTCTAATAAAGTTTGATACTTGCATCTTTCTTGTAGACAGAGGTACATACTTTTAGCTGGCTTAATTGGCATTCAGAGAACCCAGATTCAATAACGAGGTCACCACTCCTGCTCGTGGCCCCTGCCTCATCTCTCCTCGTCCTCGGCTCCTCCGGGCGTGCCCTGCCCCTGCCTGCGCGCGCGTCTCGAGATGGCACGGGCACGAGCACGGGGACGTGCGTGCCAGGCGGCAGGGTGCAGGCGCGCGCGACCTCTCTGATCAGCTTTCGCCCTCGCCCTGGGGCCTGGTCCCTGACTCCCTGAGACAGGCAGAGCAGAGGCCCGTACGTGCCTGGCCGGGCGTGACGCGCTGCGACGCGACACCCCCATGCGCTGGCCGCAGAGATCGAGCGAGGAGAGGGGCTGAGGGGCAGCAGCGCAGAGGAGGGCCTTTGACCAGCGGTGGCCACCCGTGCGCGCACCCGCACGAGGGCCGCATTCATTTCGTGTCGTCGCATCGGTCGGGGCAACGCCATTAACCAATTACTCCCGCGCGTCAGCACGGCAGTCCTGCAGTAGTACGTACCCGGCCGTGCCTGCAGTAGTACGTACTCTATGTTTATCCACCATGAGATGATATATATGATGTGTCCTCGGTTCATGCACTCCGTATATGGAGAGGAGCTAATGCTAGTACTGCACTATGGGTAATAAAAGGAATTAGTACTAATTAAGTACCTCAACACAAGGATGGCCTCGATCAACTTTTTCAAGTGAACACATGTCTAGCTTCGCCTTCGCCGTCCACAAGTTCACAGACAGGTAGTGTCATCGATGTTTTCTTCCCATAAATCGCAGCGTTCACGCATGACCAACGCGTGTAAAAGTTGCAACCGTCCTGGCCGTGGCCGGCGACCACCACTCTATCACATCGATCGCATCCCTATCACTATCGATCAGTATCGTTAGCTACACAAGGATCACTGTTACAAGCTATAGGTTCCATGTCTTAGATCACTGTCACAAGCTAGGATCCTGGCCTGTCTGGTTTTTGATCTTTAGGTTAGAATTAACAGAAACGGACCACTTCATTGAGTTTTGGAGACGGGCATTACACCATACCTTCGGTGATGCGGGATTGAAATCCCCTCGCTACCGGATTTTAATAACGGCATCACTGCCAGATTTTAATCCTGAAAGTGAGTAACTGGCAGTGTGGGTGCTGGTTTTGGACTTGATAGTGACGTATATAACAAAAAAAACACAAAATATGTTTGTTTTCAAGATTCAAACTTAAGAACCCGTCAACGTTCTCTCAAACGTTTATACTAGCTAAGCTACGCAACAATTGTGACTATACAGTTGGTGCTATTCTCTTAACTACACATTTATGAATTTTATATTATATATTTAACACTCTAAATGATCTTAAATGAAAACGTTGTTAACTGTATAGCCGTAGATCTCATCGATTACTATAACTTTGACGTTGACTTCATTTCCATTCGACATTATTAATCATCTCAAATCGGATCCAAGAACTTATATTCAATATTTGGATATGTAAGTCATCTCAAATTAAAAAGTTGTCAACTATAAAGTTCTAGACCTCTTTAAACAACTCTATATTTTTTCGTATAAAGTTTTTTTCTTGATTCAAACCTCATATAAAAAAAGTTATGTTTTTTTATCCAAAACAGACTCACTAGCGGTTAAAGTTACCAACCGGCAATGATATAGGTAGACTTTCTGTACTATCCTGCCTGTTGTAGCTACAAACCGATAGAGAAAGTCCACTTATCACTGCCTCTTGTACTGTTACTATCGGTTAAAGTCACAAATTGTCCATGCCGGTGTTCTGTGGTACCTGTCTCTTGCGATGACCATATATCTAAAAATCATTGAGGTATCATGAGTTTGCCTCCTAAAACTTTTATTGTGTGCTATCGTATTATTTTAAAAATATTTTTTAAAAAGTGCTAGAAATAATTAAAAAAAAAGTCAGCTTCGTTCCCTTGACCTCAGTAAAGACATTTGTCGCATTCCCAAGAGCGGAATTTATATGTATGTACTTTGCTAGTTTTCGTCATCCACTCTCGTTCGTGCACGGGACGTCGTCGTCGAAGCAATGGTAGACTTGCACTAGGGGACGTGCGCGCCCGGTGTACATTGCAGAAGCATGCACGCGCGTACACCCCCACACTGCACGTGGGCCCCTACCCATACACATACCGCATGTGTGTGTGGCTGTAACAGCAATGCCCCAGCAGCCGTCGAGCTAGTGTAGCCGTAGCCATCAGTACGCGTACGGTAGATGAGCATTCTAGCATCGTCGGTGCATGCATGCACGGCGGCTGCGCCACGCCACGCCACGGTCCATCCATCGACGATAGATGATGAGCTGGCCGACGAGCTAGGGTGGTGCATGGATTACGTTCTTCGTTCTGTACCTGTTGTTTCGTCTGTTTCTAGCTTTGGTCCGTACGTTGTGACTTGTGACAACTATAATGAGCAGCAAGCAAAAGATGTTTATTTCACACAACCTACGTGTTGTTCCGGTCAATCATCCCTGCTGATGCCAAACTAATAACGTAACGTGCCAGGCAAACCGACAAATAAATACTCAGAGTCGTCCGAGATGAACTTGTTGCTTGTTCCGCTAGCTCTGTTGGTGAACTGCACGGCCGGCCAGCCGGGTTCCCCATTCGGGGGAGCTAGGAAGGCCGTACCGTACGCGATCGAACCGATTCTTGGCCATATTGTCCAATCAGGTCAGGGACCAATCATGCATACACATATATGTCCGTATACGTCGTCGCACTTGCATAATTCGATGAAAGGGACGATGCATGCATGTGCACGTACTCCCATCTACTCATAGCATGCGTACGTGCACACGCACGAGGTTAGTAGGATCGATCACATATCCTCATATCACCGACCGCGCGCTAGGTATCCATCCACACATGGCTATATATTGCTATAGCCACCATGTCTCTATTCGTTGTAAATCAACTCCTACAGGCCACGCATATGTTGGTGTTCGCAAGGAGCACGTCAGTACGAGACTAGCTAGCTAGCTAGCGTGAAGACGGTCTTGGGGTTGTCCAGCAGGGTATTTTAGTCTCTCTCTCTCTCTTTTGCCGCGTCTACCCTCTTAGGCTGTGTTTGGTAGCTAGCTAGCTAGCTAGCGTGAAGACGTTCTTGGGGTTGTCCAGCAGGGTATTTCAGTCTCTCTCTCTCTCTTTTTTGCCGCGTCTACCCTCTTAGGCTGTGTTTGGTTGAGCTTCGTTCCAAAAAATGTTTCTGCTGTCAAAAAGCAGGAAGCCAACCAAACAGGTGAAACCTAAACTTATTTTTTTAGAAGCAGACGCTTTCATGTAGTACAATTATGGAAGCAGGTTGGACCCTGCTATTAGATTTTGGCATTCTGCTTTTCGAAATGGGTGAAAATAGAGAGCCGTCTCACAGTTATTTTATACTTGTGTCAACACAAACAGCTTATAGTTTTTTTATAGCACATATCTCACAGCTCACACCAACTTTTCCACGGCTCACGGCTTGTGTTGTGGAAACACTATAATAGTGGAATCCAAGTTGAAAACCCCATTAAAAAAAGTTGAAAACCATAACAGTCTAACATGCATGCTAGCATGCTAATCAAATAAGCAATGGATTATATGGACCGATTGATTCACAAAATAAGCATTCAGGTGCTAGGAGCAGGAGAGCACGAGAAAAGGCACGGTCCTGTACTGACACCGGGAGGGGAAAAAAAGCACAGTCCACACGATCATGTGATGTTTCGTCTTCACAGTTGCTTGGCAACTTGATAGCCAGATTCGTGGACTTCAACTCTACTACAACAACGGCAACACATATACATATATACTAGTCCTTCGGGCGCGCCCATGCGCGCGGTGCACGGGCCCCACATATATTTTTTTTTTGGAGAAAAGAAAAGAAATAATCAAAGGTGGACTGTTTTTTGATTTGAGAAAAATCAGAGGATGTTTTCGCAAAAAATGATGAGAGTGTCTATGGAGCGCGGGTTGAATTTCGATAAAGTGGAGGTCTTTTTTGCAAACAAACCAGTGCGCATCCGTTCTGGACTGCGCGTCGATTTGGAAATAATATGAGGCGTTTTTTGTAAAACATTCTGAGAGGACGTCTGGAGTGCAGATTGATTTCCGAAAACTGAAAGGGGTTTTTCGTAAAACGACCGCGGCTCGCCCGATCTGGACCGTCCGCGCGGCCGATCGAACGGCCACGAAATAACAGCGACGTGGACGCGCTGGCTGAGCGAGCTGGCCACAACGAATCATATCTTTAGATACAAAAGTACTGTACGGCATATCTAGATATGATGCACACACATGCTAGTCTATGTGTGGCTAGGTTCAAGACAAGCAACCACCGATGCGCCGACACGTAAAAGAGTAGCAGTATAGATCTAGCTGGCGGACATGTCACCAACCGTACGTGGTGTCCATCAGATTTGCAACAACACGGCGACCAGTAAATTATTCAACGCTCGTGTCTCTCGATCTGTTGCATGCCATAATTAACTTTGTTTAGGGTGCCATCGTTGTTCATGAACGATGTCCCTCTCTTTCTCAAAGGGAACTTAATTTTCTCTGATCAATCGATCAGCAGGCTGCAAAAGAAGATCAGGGGACCACCAAAAACAATGTATATGGATCATCGGGCCGGGTATGATGGGCCGATCAATGCAAGATGCCATCATGCATCTTATAATCCTCTAGCTAGCCACACTCGCTAATGAAATAGTGCAGTGTACGTGCAACTGTGTTACGTTGTCCGGTCCGTCCTCTGGAACCTCCCAAAAGACGTGCCGATTTGACATATAGAGAGAGCCAAATCATGCGCATGATGTCCTGTGGTCATCATCCATCGCCTATTAGCAACAACCGCCGGATGGAGCAATATAATGGTAGTACATTTTTTTGTTGCGTAATCCCAATCATATGTGTATGGTGTACGTGGTGGTCACACTTGCTTTTATATAGTTTATTGTTGTTGCATGATGCAAACTACTAATTCAGTCCACACAGCTGATGACAATGTATACTACTTGCTCGCTCGATCCAGTAACCAGTGGTGCACGTGCGAGGTGGTCGGCTGGTGACCCTAGCCTCCTCTGGGCTGTGGCTAGTAAAAGCGAGAGCATGCACCTGTTGCTGCTTGAGGAAGGCCGGCCAGCGCCAGGGCGACGTGGCAGTGCCGCATTCGACGAGATTGTGTTTAACAAATCAGTGGTCGTTAACGATTTGATGACTACACGGGCTTTAGTTTGTTTGCATTGCTATATATATGGGTCTGTCATCGCTGTATCTTGTTTTTGTTGGGTCCACGTGGGAAACATATCCTTTTGGATCTTTGTTACGTTGTACCCATGATTGAGGTATTTTTAATTGCTAGCGAAAGGATACGCTCGTAAGCTGAAGCCCATTTTAGCTGGTATCGATCCTTTTCATTATTACTCCATACGCGTAGAGTACGTATATGGCTAGTAAGCATAATATATATTGTTTTTTTATATACATATATGTTGGGGTTTGTTGTACACTAATTATTACTCCCTCGTTATATATAAACTAAGTTGTTCTAACCTTTTCTAAGTATATAGCTTTTGTTACGCACCAGTTTGTTGTTAGTAACTATTGTACGTAGCTTCTACACTTTATCTAGAAAACACTACTCCACTCATTTACTTTGTTTTTTTTTGCACATACTTATTTGTTGACTGCTGGAATATAGACCCGACGGCTGATGCTGATCTTGTATAAAATCAAGTTATATACGTGCATGTAGGGCACGTTTGGTAGCGCTCCACGAGCAGCTCCGTGTGTGCGGCTACCAAACGCCCCCACGGTGCTCTGCTCCACGGCAGAAGCTTCTGCCCTCGAAATGCCCCACTGAGACAAGTGGGGGAGCGACAGAGAGGGAGCCAAAAATAGTAGCTTCACTCGTCTCCCTCTCGATCTCGTGGTCCCAGCATGGCTCTTTCTCTGATTTGCCCTAGTGCGGAGAGGTTGGCGCGGCATGTGGCAATGAGGCTAGCGTGGTGCAGGGGGACGGCAGCGTCGAGCGCGGAGGGGAGGGAAGGGGCTGAGGGAGGGCGAAGGCGGCGCGGTGCAGCGACGGGTGGCCGGCGGTGGTGCCGTGACGGGTGGGTTGGTCATGCGGTGGGAAGAAGAAGGCGTGCGGGCAGGAGGGGCGTCCACCTGGTGGAGAAGAACATGTGTGGGGTGAAGATAGTAAGTAGAGAAAATGAAAAAAAAATAAGGAAGAAAGGAAAAGGAGAAAAAAACAGAAAGGTATTATCGACATTCTACCTTTTTCGACGATCAAGAGAAATTGTTTTATCAAACATTTTTCTCAACGGCCTTGCAGTGACAGTAAAGCTAGAGCCATAAGTTAAAAGTCGTTTCATCAGAGAAGTTATAACGGGTCTGTAGTCAGTTTCAACGGAGTGGATGAAGCACAGTGTGGAGGCCGGTTTCGGCTGATTTAATAGTGTTCTGTGACAAAAAAAATAAGTTGAAATAGGTTTACTCGGCTGAAAAGTAGTTGAAGCGAACAGAGCCTAGCCTAGGCCTTGCACTGATCCTAGTCCCAGTGAGAAAAGTTAGCATACTCGCTCGGTCACGTCGCAGTTCGTCCTTCAATCACAACACAAGTGCGGCAGCTGTGCTCTCCTCCCTCTACGATGATCGAGCCCATGATTTCGTGCCTCTTTTTCCCTCAGGTACTACTAGTACTAGATCATATCGCCGCTAATCACACGCCCGGGCCGGCAATGATGCCCATGTGAACTTTGCTTGCTACGTTGTGACGCACGTTACTGCTTTGAGCATGCATTTGGGTCGGTGGTTGTTGTTCAACCCAAACTTTTGCTGCGGTCACGTCAAACCCTACTTTTATATAGCCTAGCCGCACAAGGGGATTAGTGGTGGCCATCCGGTCCCGTACGAGTCCAAAAGAAAGCGGGCCGGGGATGCACTGGATCGGGGCCGGGGCAAATCTGTTGGCCGATCGAAGAGCGAGCCCGGATAGGCCCCGGTGAGTGACCACGCACGCACGCAATGGCGCGCGCGGCGCCGCAAAACGCCACGATCTCTCGCCTTCTCGGCACCCCGTGCGGCGCGCACTACTTTCGGTCATGCCTGAGCATTGACTAATCACGACGCACACATGCATGTTCACGGCGTACGGCGGCATCTTCACGGGCGAGCTAGCCGGCCGGCTTTACTTCACCGACCCATCGGCAGATTAGCTTCGTAATGATGGGTACTCAGGTTTGTTAAGATGGCCTAGCTAGCCCTGCCCTGCCATCACTCGGTGGATATCGACATCGCGCTTTATTTCCATGGCGGTTGACGAGTACTACGCGTACTAGCTAGCTAGCTTTTGACCGGAGCTGGAGCCGAGCGGCTGCCCGCGGGCGCTTTGCGTGGTGGTCGAACCCACCGGCCGCCCCGGCCGGCGCGGGGGCCGGGCCGCGCCGCACGCAGCCACGCACACGCACGTCGCCGACGGCCGCGGCTTTACAGCGGCCTAGCTAGCGCGGCAGCACGCATGCAGGCCACTGTGCGTGAAGCAATGCTGCCATGCATATACATGCGCGCACGCACGCGTTGCTTTTGATCGATGATCCCCACACGTATACACTGTTTGCAGCGGCGCGGGGCGTGCGCGCGGCACGTCGTCACTGGTGCGGTGCTGTCTGCGCGGCGTGATTTGATCGATGCATGGTTTTCTTCTTGCGACGAGCTCCTCCGCCTACTAGCTAGAGTAGTAGTAGTACTGAATGTACAGTGACGACGCGGTTCCTGCTTCGCGACATGCATGTTCATGTCTGCCACCCTACCCCCGCCACCGCCAGGCGGTAGCACGGTAGCTGCCCGCGTAGGTAGCTGTTTATTGTGGAATGGGGTTATGGGGGTAAACTTTTCAATGGCCATTTGAGCTTCAAAATGTTTGGACGCTAGCTGTGTCAGGACTCGTGATAATGAAGGTTTCCACGGAATCATGGCCAAAATGGCCGAACCAGCGGTTGGTTGGTTGGGGGTGGGTGGGTGGGGTGTTGTAATAAAATCAATGCAGACTATCCCTATGGAGCAACTATGAGCGTTTACATAGATTCACAACAAATGTACATGCACATGCATCTAATGTATGAGTGCAATTAGTTCTCATGCAAACAACAAAACAGGTCATGAAAGCTTACATAGTAGTTGGCTCGAATAGCAAGTGGATGTAGTCAGAAGTAGGAAAGAGAATGTGAGACATGATTAAGAATATATAAGCGGTGAAGCTATATACGTTGTGACTTTGCGGGCGCAGATGCACCAAAAAGAAAATGAAAAACCAATACCAGGATCAAATTTTCACCCTGTTTGCAGCTCAAATCTTCGTACCTACAAGGCAATCACACACCCTGTAATTTTCTCTAACTCCGTCACTGGTAAAAAGTAATACCATGTAATAATATATATATATATATATATATATATATATATATATATATATATATATATATATATATATATATATATATATATATATATATATATATATATATATATAGAACTACTATCCTATAGCTGGCTGCAGAATAACTTATTCTGTAGCCACTTTGAGTTACGATAATTACTATGTTAATTTACGAGATTTACAGTAACTCCTTACTAAGTGGTTTACTATAACGTTATGGTAAATATTCCCATGTGCTATAGTAACCCAACTATCGTAAATATGTATTGACATTATGGTAAATTAGTATATAAAATTATGGTAAATAGAGGTGGCTACAGAATAACTTATTTTGTAGCCGGCTGCTGAATAGCCTCTCCCTATATATATATATATATATATATATATATATATATATATATATATATATATATATATATATATATATATATATATACAAAACAACTATTGTATACTTTGGTTCTTATAATTTAACTTATAGCCAAGTACTTAGCTCTATTATGGAGCTTACTATGAGAATTGTAGTTTTTTATTTTTCAAATATTACTCTAAATTTATATAACAGTTATAGGTATTTGATGCAAGTTCATGAACACGTGTCCTGAATCTGTGTTCTGTGATAGATGTTTGTGTTGTTCCGTGAAAATATCTCTACTGGACATTTTTCCCGGCTGGAGGAGTTATGCAAAGAAGCCCAATCCTATAATACGTTGTCACAGCCAGCCCAGTACTCTGGCGGCCCAGCCCACTTACAGCCTAGCAGGCGAACGATCACGGCATCACGCACGCCGCCGCGCTCCGCTGGTCAGCAGTCAGCACGCCGCCTCGCCGGGAGTCGGGACTATTCTCTGGTGAGCAGGTGGTCATGTACTCAGGTCATCCATCCTGATCCTCCCTCGTCCTCGTCCTGCTCCCCTCTCCTTGACCGGCCGGCGCGCAGAGTGGAGATCGACGGACTTTGAATTCCCTCTTCCCTTCTTTCCTGGCTTGCTTGGACGCTCCATTCACCATTTCTTCGAGTTCGTCACGGATTTGATTCCTGTGTGGAGGTGGTAATATCGTCTAGCTCAATTGTCCCCTTGCCCCGCCGCGCCAAGCTCCCCACCGGTCCTGCCTGCGCAATCCATTTTGTTCGTACTACCTTGTAGTCATTGGGCTCCTCGGAGGTGGAGATCTGGGCTGCCGTTTCCAGGTAAGCACCCTGATTTGCTTACTGTTTCTCCGCTATAAATCCTGGGTAATCTTCCTGATTTCACTGGGATTTCGCAGGACCCTGGGCCGCGTCCGCTGCGATGGGTCGAAGCGCATGGGCGGTTCGGTTGGCTTCCCTTCTCGCGTTTGGTTTGGTGCTCGTCTCCGTCGAGGCTAGCATCGGTGATGTTGATCCGCGCTACAGGTGAGCTGAATCTCTGTGTGTACTCAATGAGTTATGCACCAATTTTTTTCTGTTGCCTAAGGCATGGAGCAAATTCCTGCTTGATCTAGGTTCTTGTGGGAGGACTAGACTAGGATTTCCGAGTTCATTGTCCCACTGCTGTTGATTGTTAATCACTTAATCCTGGTAGCTAGTAGGTACTGTAAATTTTGGACATGACATAGCATCGATGGTATGTTTATACCATGTAAGATAAAGATGTGCTACCGTTTGAATGTGTTGATGGCGTGCTAGCTAGTTTGCTACCCCCTTCGTCCCGAAAAGACTGCAATTCAAGGACTAGGCACGGAAAACAAAGATGGATGTAAAATTACAAAAATACCCTTTGAATTTGTGGATGATAAGTTTCTGCTTTTTTTTTAAATTGGTCACCGGTGGTTTCTGGATTGCTCCATGCATGGACACGTGGACAAATGGCTTAGGATGAAACTTCTTTTTGTTACAAGTGGGTCCTATATATACCCTTCAATTGCAGTCTTTTTGGGACAAATTTTGAACTCCAGGGTTGCGGTCTTTTCGGGACGGAGGAGTACATAGGAATATATCAAACTGAAATAGGGCTCCTCCAAAATAGATCATATGCACACAGCTGAATCTGCAGTAAATGGTCATTAAGCAACACTTTGCTTTCTATGCCAAGTGGAACGTATATCAGTGACTTACTGTCTTGTGAGAAGAGATGTGAAGCAATAAGTGATGATCTTTACTAGAACAGCTTGATTGCATGGTATTGTAAATTTGTAACAACAATTTGCTCGTAGGATCCTCCTAGCAAACATTACATCATCAACTTGGGAAGAAGAAGCTTGTTCTTAATTATTTCTTATTTGGACTTGATTGCATATTATGAATTAGACTTGCTTATGTACCTAGAAAAGACAAAGCGACTTACAATTTGGGACGGCTATTATGTGAGAATGCAATAAGATTTGAATTTATTGAATCGAACCCTATGAGTTGTATATCGTGTTGGTGACTTCACTAGGCTGTGTATGGGCTTGTTTAGTTAGAGGCCTGAGCATTGTGCTTGAGAAAAAGTGCTGCCTAAAGGAAGCCAGAACCTTCGGTGAGTTTTGCTAGGCCAGGCTGTACCATTTTTGGTTGGTACTTGAGCCTGAGATTGAATTAAGTGTTACTGTACCTATGTGATGGTACAAAACTAAAATATTGCTAGCTCAAATTTTTGTTAGCTTAGATGGATAGGACTGGTACATACGATTTCCAAATATAGATACACCGTAATTTTAGAACATTTCACCCTTCATAGAGCATTATGTCTGTGTATCCACTTTCCTGTGTTGAACTAGGGGGAAGACATATACAAAGTGAAGTGAGATATGTGATAGCATCATTGAAATAGGTGAATCAATAGCAGTTAACAATACCCTGAATGTGAGTAACGGGTGTGAGAACAACCAAACATGGTAAACAACCACCAGGGAATCAGGGATGCTACAGGCCAAACACATTGTCCTCAGAGTTCAATCCAAACAGACCCTGAATGCGTGATGATGCTTGATGCCTCATCGGCATGACTTCAAAATTCTAACTGCATCAGCCTTTTAAGGACACTACTGTCCACTCCATTCTAGTGTTTTTTTTTAAAAATTCCAGCATAGCACTTTCCAGAGCACTGCTGTTTCAGAGTTAGAAGTGAATAATAACATGCTTTGTGGCAGTTTTTTTTTGTTATATAGACTCGCTCAGTCCGTTTTTTAAGGAATATGTGAGTATAGTAGAAAAAGTCTACTATATAAGGCGCATGCGGCATCTCAAGAGTCATTAAGCGCAGGAATTAACGTTGTTGAAGCCAAGAGTTATTTGCATGGCGCCATACACCCAGTCCTGTAGGCAAAGAAGTCTTCAAACTTCTGGAGGCTAACTACTTATTAAGCGCGGCGTGGCTAATTCGGCGCGGCAGCTGTCATGAGTAAATCATCCTATGCACGACCGCAGTGTTCCTCATGAGTGTCTTGATATCTGTATTTTAGGTTTCACGCCTTGGAAATCGGACATGAGGGAGTATCTAGTATTTCATAGCTAAATTGTAATTTTCATACGTGTTCATTTCTCATGCTTTGGGCATATGTTCTGCTCAAGGTCCAAAAGACAACTTATGCATTCTGTTCCTAGTTTTTTTCGGATAAATTTCACTAGATTCGTGTTCGAGAAAATAATTTAACTAGATTTGTTATGTAAATTTGTAAAGAACAGGTCTGTTCTATCTGAAGCTAATCCCAATGCCCAATGGTATCATTATGTTCTCTTTTCTTATCTTAATTTATAATGTCGAAGGCATATATTATTTGATTTCATAAAAAGAAGTAGATCTATTTCTAAAAAGTAGGTAAACAACAGATAAAAGCAACGTACTGCAAAAGCATTGAGTCGGGGTGGTAGAGGCTAGTTGCCTGAAGGGAGTATTTGTGGCACGCTTGGTTTCCTGCTCTGTTGAGCCACAGGGTTTCCTTTTTTTGTAATGCTAGTGTTATGGGTGTTGGGCCCAGGACAGCCCAGCCTGGACTGTCGTGAACAGTACCTGCGGGTACTGTAGCGCGACAGCCGTGGCCTATAGTGCCCTTGCTAAGGAAGGAATAACGATTAAAGAGATTAGATTAGATCAATTAGAGGGATTTGATCAGTTAGAGATAGGATTAGATTTGGGTCAATTAGAGATAGGATTGGATATGATTTGATTGGGCCTTCCTTAGGTGGCCAGGAGTCCTCTCTCTATAGAAAGAGAGGTGATGTACTAAGAAGTGGGGCAATGAAGAAAGAACAAACAATCCAATTCCCCCAAATACTCTAGTCTCCCTCCACGCCGACTTTGCCTGGCCATCTTCCTGTCAATGGTTATCCCCCAACCCCAGATGATCTAAGGATCATAACATATGTTGTTGGGGTAGGCATATTGTAAGATATGCCTAAATGTATTATAATCCCTTTTCCTGTTGTGGTTATATTCCATGTTTGCAGTATTTATTTCCTGTAGGCTCCTTTCATTTTGCATATGCTACTACCAATATCACTCTTGAAATTTGAAAGTGATTTTAGTAACATTTCACATTATTTAATTTCATGAAACACTAGCTGAATACATTTATATTTTCTTGGCTTCCCATTTGCCATAAGTAAGATATGCACTGAAAGCCACATTATTTGTCCATCCTGTTCGATGTCATGCTGAGCCCTTTGCTTTATGAATTACTTCAACTTACTACTATTAAGAGATTATGAAAATCTTTATTCTTCTGATCAACCTTCAGAACTTGCGTGAAGGAGTGTCAAACTACAGGGATTATTGGGGAGAACGTCATCAGCCATTGTCAGTCCAAAGAGAACGATACTTCTGTTGGAGGCTCTTGGTATAACCAGGAGCAAATTTACATCCAGTGGAAACACCTGAACTGTAGGACAGACTGTCGCCACTTTTGCATGATGCAGAGAGAAGGGGAACGACAGTCACTTGGTCTGAGCCCCCTTAAATATCATGGAAAGTGGCCATTCTTACGTGTTTCTGTGTTCCAGGTATGCTTAGTTCTGACGAGATCCTGAGTGTGAAACAACTATTTCTATCATTAGTTCTCGGCGATGTCTCAACTAAATCTGACATGGTCTATCAGGAACCCCTTTCAGCGGCACTATCTGCTGTCAACCTACTGATGCACTTCACTGGCTGGCTTTCATTTTTCCTTCTAGTGAATTACAAATTGCCTCTTAGACCCCAAACCAAGAGAACTTACTATGAATATACTAGCTTGTGGCATATCTATGCAATCTTATCAATGAATGCATGGTTCTGGAGCACTATTTTCCATACTCGGTATGAAATTGTTCAGAGCCTTAAATATATTCTGCAATTTGGAGATATTTCTGTGATCTGTGATATCTAATTCATCAGTCTTATTCTGTAGAGACATTGACTTGACTGAGAAATTGGACTATTCTTCAGCTGTGGCCCTGCTTGGCTACTCGTTAATCCTTTCATTGCTGAGGGCTTTCAATGTCAAGGATGAGGCTACCAGGGTGATGTTTGCAGCCCCTATTTTGGCATTCGTTACGACGCACATCTTGTATCTCAACTTCTATGAGCTTGACTATGGTAAAATATCTTTTCACCTGTTGCTAAACATTTGCCATCACTATACAAAGAGCAATCTGACTTGTATATCAATTACTTAACTTTTAACAGATTTAGCAGTCTGCTGCAATCTCGTTTTACCATGTATTTTTGTATTAGAACAACCATATATGCGTTCTTTGTCTAGCTATATATCTGTTACCAAAAGCCATCACTGTGTTATCATTAGTGATTTAGGTATGCTACTCATATGTTTATCTGACGATTCTTTTATCAGGATGGAACATGAAAGTTTGTGTGGTGATGGCTGTGGTTCAACTTCTGACCTGGGCAGTTTGGGCTGGTGTAAGCCGGCATCCATCACGATTGAAGCTCTGGACAGTTGTTTTTGGAGGAGCACTGGCCATGCTTCTTGAACTCTACGACTTCCCTCCATACATGGGTTATGCCGGCGCCCATTCGCTGTGGCATGCAAGCAACATTCCACTCACCTATCTCTGTTGGAGCTTCATCAAGGACGATGCCATATTCCGCACTTCAACACTCATCAAGAAGGCAAAGTAATTAAGCAAAGGGGCTGCATTGTTAACATAGGGTCTTAGAGGATCAAATTCCATGTGGTTTACACGAGGAACATTTTGGGGGCACACGTGTTATCATCGGACATCATGAAACCTCAGTACATTTGCGCCCCTTGATGCTCCTGTCACGATTTTGGTCCACAGACTCGCCATATTCTTTAGGGCGCATGTTCTGCCATTACGATCTCGATCTGTTCTTTTACTGACCTGAACGTGTATCCTGTGATTAAGTCTGGCATCTTGTCATTTTAGTACTGGTGGGGTTTGCGAGATTTTGTCATCGCCGATTCAGTTTTGTGAAATCAGACAGAACAATGAACATCAACGGTATGTTTCCTCTTGAGTGTGGACCTTCGTAAATTCCTGAAGCCCCCTTTATTCGGGCATTGTGAGTTCCAACGTTACGAACTTACGAAGATTATCTTTATTATATAAAACTTTAAATGTGCCCCATTTCACTGTTCATCCCGACGCCCAGGCTCATATCACTGTAGATCAGCAGTGCCGGTACCGGATCTGCAATAAACAGTACCGGATCCACGCTAAACAGTGCCCGTTAAGAAAAACAGTACAAACCTGATAAGGAACAGCATGCGCCCGTTATGAAACATTGTGCACCCGTTCTGTCTTTTTTTCTCCTTTTTTTTCTGCCCTCCTTCCCACGCGAAGCATGGGCACCCACGCTAGTTATATTTATTATTTACACGTGCTACTGTGCTAGGCCCCTTTTATTTACAAGATAGGGAGCCTGAGTGCTCTGCTGTGCCAATATCTGCCCTGTTCGCTTCGAGGCTGAAAAGTACTCTTTATTAATTTGTTGTGACAGAAAAACATTATACCCAGAAAGCGCCTCCCAGGCTCTTTGTAGCTTGGAAATCTAGAAGGTGGCTAGTGATTTGTTACCCGAAACATCTATGGGATTTGGGCTGTTTCTTGTTTCCTTTTTTTCTACTAGTAAAATCTAGAATTGCTTTTGCCGACTCTTCCAAAAAAAAAAGTTTTGATCTGCTACTGTTCACGCCGGTACCACGAAGAAACGTGGTGTTTTTGACCCGCTACTGTTGCAGCGGTGCGCGTGCGGCACGTCACTGTGCCGTGTCTGCGCGACGAGTTATTGGTGATTGGAGAACAGGTGCGACGTTACAGTGAGAGTGCTCGCTGCGCCTGCGCGACATGTTCACGTGTGCCCAGACAGTAGCACGGTAGCTGCTCGCGTAGCCTGGTGCTTCTAGTTGGCACGCAACACGTGGGCGTGATCGTAACGTCGTGTGTGTCTGAAAAAGTTCAGCGGTCTTCAGCGTCACTGCTTTAACTTTTTTATGCTCTCCATACCACTGCCATCAGTTTAGGCTCTAACGTCGTCAAACTGCAGGTGTAAAAAATCGAAAATTCCTTTAAGTCTAAATATGTCATTAATTTTTTTAGCATCTTAACGACTTCAAATGAAAAAACTCAAGATTAGAAAGTTATAGATCTCGTCGAGATCTATAATTTTTATATAAAAATTATCTTAGAAAAATCAAATCATATTTTTTTGCGGAATTAAATAAAAATAAATTTTATATGAAAATTATAGATCTCGACGAGATCTACAACTTTCTAGTTTTGAGTTTTTTCATTTGAAGTCGTTAAGATGCTCAAAAATAATTAATAACATATTTAAACTTAAGGGTATTTTCGACTTTTCACACCTACAGTTTAATAGGCGTTAGAGTCCAAACTAACGGTAGTGGCATGGAGGGCACAAAAAAAGTTAGAGCAGTGGTGTTGAAGACCGCTAAACTTTTTCAGAGACACACAAGACATTACAATCTTTTTTAATAACACGCAAGGAATTCCAAAAAAAAATGCATGCGATGGGTGTAGTGTGCTTCTCGTGCGACCCCCAGCTGGATGGTTACCGCGTGGACTCGTCTTCCATCCGACGGCAGCTGGAATCTGCTGGGCCCTATCCTTCCCAATCGGATCCAATCGGTAGACGGCTCGGCTCCACCTCGACTGAGCCCTCGTCAAAGTCATGTAGCCCTAGACCAGTTGCACGCCACCGCCGCCGCTTCCATGGATGAACCAGCCGCCTCCATGGAAAACGTTGGAGGCCAACAAGACGGAATCACAACGGCTGACTTGACATCTTCTTCTCTCATGGAGGATTCACGTGCACTAGAAATCGATGCTGTTGGTAATGGTCGTCGAGAAGACGAACAAACACAGATTGGTTATCTGTTTAGATCGTTGTGCCTTTTCTTTTTTTTTTCTTTTGAACAAATGCTTTTTCTTCTATGCTGTTCGGTTTCTGACATATAGTGCGCATATTTCACATAACACCACGGTTACCATGGGAGTAGAGACCATCGGCACCATGTCACAGACGTCTGGATGGATCAGTGGAGAATGAAGTACCTGATCAGGTAAAAAAATATAACAAATTTGACAGAATACATGATTATTTGTTTTATTATAGTACATCTTTAATTGAAAATGGATATGTACAGACGGTGGTTGATAAAGCTAGGGAAAATTTGATCACTCCTGAAGTTGGAATGATTTTTCAATTCGAGGAACATGCTTATGAGATGTACAACACCTATGCCGGCAAGTTTGGGTTCAGTATTAGAAAGAGTAAGACAAAGCGCCGTCAAGATGGTAGTATATGTTAGAAATGTATAGTTTGTAGTAGCTAAGGACATCGAGAAAATGAGTTAACACAAAAGGACATTACAAGGACGGATTGTGATGCTCGTGTTCAGTTTAGTATCAGCAAAGAGGGGATTTGGAGAGTGCAAAAGGTTATACTAGACCACAATCATTATCTTGCTAGTCCAAATAAGGCACACAAGCTGAGGTCCCAACAACAGGTTATAGAGACAGATAGGAAATTAATTGGGCAGGAAGCTAGAATGAAGCCAACCCAAGTTTATGGGTTCATGGATGAGTTTTATGGAGGGGAAGAAAACACACCATTTGCTAAGATGGATTGCGATAATGAGATTGGTCGTGAGCGCAGACAGTACTTAGAAGCCAATGATGCACAAACATTGTCTGAATATCTGAGAAATAAACAGTCACATGATAATATATTTTTTATGCATTTCAGGTAGGCAAGGAAGATGGTCGTATAGCAAATTTCTTCTGGGCAGATGGTCAGTCTATCATGGATTACAAATGCTTTGGTGATGCTGTCTCATTTGACACCAGAAAATGCCTTTTGCTCCGATTCTTGGTTGCAACCATCACAAGCAAACAATAATTTTTGGGTGTACATTTCTATTTAATGAAACTATTGAATCATTTGTTTGGCTTTTTGAAACATTTCTAACGACAATGTCAGGAAAGCATCCAGTACAATTTTTACAGATCAAGATGCAGCTATGGCAGCAGCAATTGCTTATGTATTCCCAAATACAAGCCACTGTCTTTGTTTGTGGCACATTTGCTTAAATGCTGCTAAACATCTTAGTCATGTAATTCATGCGTCGGATAACAAGTTTCTACCAGATTTCAAAAAATGTGTGTATGAAGACATATCAGAAACTTACTTCATAGAGAAATGTCATGAATTGTTGGCTAAATACAACCTTAAGAATAACTCATGGATGACAAACCTATATGCTTTGAGGGCAAAGTAGGCTGCGGTATACCGTAACTTTTTTACAGCAGACATGAACTCGATCCAAAGAAGTGAAGGTATGAATAATGTCTTCAAGAAAAGATTTCGTAGGAAACTCGGATCTTTTGGAACTCCTTGTAGAATGGGAGAAGGTTGCAGTGAGTCTCCGTGCAAATGAGTTGGATGCTGATTTTAAGTCACGCTGAAAGAACCCAGTTACATACATTCCAAATCTACCTATGCTCAATACTGCAGCTGAATCATATACAAGGAGAATGTATTCAGAGTTTGAGGAAGAATTTAAAAGACAGTTTACATTGTCTTGTGAATTGTTGAAACTGCGGGGACAAGCTTGACATTCTTTGTTAAGTATATGCAATCTGATCGTGGAGCAACAGTAGTACTCAACACTGAAGATTCCACCATTACATGCTCTTGCCGGATGTTTAAATCGATAGGTATGTATACTATTACATTTCAATTTATACATTGTAATATGTAATATAGGATGATTAAATTGGCAACTATATCTTACAGGTTTATTGTGCAAGCATGCTCTTAGAGTCTTCAATATGAATGGAGTATACACTTTGCCATCGCAATATATACTGCCTAGATGGACAAAATATGCGAAAACTGGATTTTATATTGAAAAACAAGGAACTGAGAAGGGTGATTTGAAAATACAAGCAGCACTTATATCTCGACAGGCCACATCTCTTGCATTGAAGTGTTCGCCGTCAAAAAAACTTCTTGATAAATTGCAGAAAGCCATACATAACTTGAACTTGGAAGCGGATACTTATCTAAGTGAGATGCATGAAAAATCCAAGGAGGCTCCTCCAGTTCCAAATGAAAATGTCCGAGAACCATTAAATGGTGTAATATCATTTAAAATTCCTCAGGTAATAAAAGGTCCAAAGAATACACGTTTTAAAAATGCTGTTGAAAAGAAGACAGGAAAGAAGAAGAAGGGTGCTCAGAAGAAAGGTAGTGACCTGCCCACTAACTTTTGCTTATGTCTACAATTTTTTGAAATATTGCATTATCATATATATTTGATTGTAGGTGAAGGATCTGAAAAATAATGATGTAGAAACGGAGATGAACATACTGATTCAAACCAAATAACTGTAAGACATTAGCTATTTCATAATTTTTCCCTTACAAGCAAATAATGCTGATCCAAACCAAATAATGATTTGTGAACACTTTCTTGTGCTATGACAGGATTTTAATGCTGGGCCATCTTCAGCCACTGCTCCTTTCATGCAAGATGGATATGCTAATTCCACAATGCCACACTTCAATTTAATTGCAGATCCTTCTACAATGGCTGCTCCATACATACCAGGAGGATACACAAGTCTCTTAATGGGAGTTGATCAAGATGCTTCAATGCAAACTGATGTTAGGAAAAGTTACATTTTGATGGAGTGCAAAATCATGAATCTATGTAAATTTGCTCTTTTGCTGTTAGAAAGTCTCTTTTGCTCTGAATAGGAGCCTTACTGACTTTGCTCTGAGTTGGAGCCTTACAGACTTTGTTCAGAATAATACATTTCAGAGAAACAATGAGATTATTAAGATATCCATTCCACTGCTGATTTCAAAACATCCAAATATATTTCAGATAAAAATCACAGTTTACATTATTCTTATGAACCGCTATTTTCACAAGTATCAATGAACTCTATACTGAAACAATTTGTTGACAATCTCTAGGTCCTTTCAAAACATCTACATTTATGTACACTTTCAGTCCTCCAAGGAATCCATAGTTCTTGAATCATTTGTCAAATGGGTCACGATGCAGCACCTACATCCTGTTCTTGCAAATCCATGTTGCTCCAATGTCCCAGAGTATCGAAACTGCATGCAATTTTACAGTCAGTACAGGAAATCAGGAATCAGCAGAGGGGTGCCGGATGGATACAGATACAAGTCTACAGGAATCAGCAGGGGTGCCGGACCTGGCGTCACAGCGGCGGCCGCAGGAGGGGCTCCGCTGCCGGTGCCCCGGGCGGCTCCCGCGGGAGCGGCGGCGTACCTGGCGGACAACCAGATCGCACCGTTCCTGTGGTTCGCGCACCTGACGACGAACCAGGCGATCCTCGACGCCGCCGAGCTCGCCGCTGACCCCGCCACGGGGATGGAGCTGGACCTCGACGAGACGCTGGCCGTCAACTGCGTGCCCTTCCTGCACAAGCTCGGCGGCGGTGGAGTTAGAGGCCGCGTCGTGCTCTTCCGCGGCGGTGGAGTTAGGCGGCGCGGCGGGCTGCAGGTACAGCGGCGGCGGAGCCAGGGGAGACGAGGGTCACGACGGAAAGGGTTGAGCCGAGCCGTGTGGGCGATTTGGCTTCAGTTTTTGCGTCGATTCCAGCTGCCGTCGGATTGAAGGCAAGTCCACGCGTCATCCATCCAGCTGGGGGTCACACGAGCGGCACGCTGCACCCATCGCCCATGCAATTTTTTTCACAGGCGGCAGCCGGCTGGCGCCTCGTCGAGTCGTCGTCGTGCAGTTTGTGCGAAATCTTCTTCAAAAATTGAGCTTCGACGTGCATGCATTTGCATACGATTCGATCGTGGGTTCGCCATGGGCCATGATGGCCAACGCCGCGTGACGTGATGCTTCGCACTTGCATGGAAAATGGAACCATAGGTTTAGCACGTGTAAATGTGTAAATATAATAATCTTCTCCAAACTATATCAGTGCCGATTGAGGTCCACAATCAAACACAAATCGATCAACAATCAATCTACTACTACTTTCCCCCACTTTTATCTCTTCTAGTCTTATGTTGTCCAGCGCATCCCTCTACTGGATTCGTTGATGTTCTCGGTGTCGTTGCTGATTCTAGATAACATCATGGTGGTCCTCTCTTACGGTTCTTTTCAGGAGGTCTTTCACGAGGTTTTTAGATGAATAATGGTGTTAAATATGTGTGGCCATCATGCTGGCCGGTCTTGATGTGTTTGAGATTTTCTCCGATGTGTGCTAGACCGTGTGCGGCTTCGAACGTACTAGCCCTTGCTACTCGTTTTGTGCCTTCAACACCACTTCAATCCAGGAGTAGGGTGGTAATTTTAATATTTCAGAGAATAAAATATCTCGTTATAAAGTCCGGTGAAATAAAATCAGATTACAACGATTTCAGAAAAATAACATAGAGTCTTTTTTTTTTCTTTCCTCAAAAGACGGATATATAGGAGTTTTTTTTTTTTAAAAAAAAGAGACGGATAGGAAATCCACTCGGAAACAAACTGTGCAAGAAGCCCAAGCGCACAATTCATTCTCACAGACAACACCGTTTCCCCAGCGGCCCAGCCCATACACCCGAGAAGGTGAGCACGCACACGCCTGCGGCCCCGCCGTTCCGCCGAAGCGAAGCACGCCGTCTCGTCTGTGTCTCCGGTGGCCATCCATCCTCCCTTCCCTCGTCGTTCTCTCCTCTCCTAGGCCGGCCGGCGCAGAGTGGACTTTGAATTGGCTCCTTCCTTTGCTGGTAAGGAAAACCATGGCCTGGCTTGCTTGGACCCTCCATTCCTTCCAATTTGTCGTGGATTTGTTGTTGTTTCGAGGGGGATAATAATTCCAGTTGATTTTCCACAAAATCTGGAGGGTCCAACTGAAAGTCTGAAACCCCTTTCCCCACGCGAAGCTTGCCGTCGGTGACGCGCTGTCCGTGTCGTTCGTACTATCGTGTTGCACGACAGCACGAGTTCGCTGATGCTGCGATGGGAATTTGGCTGTTGCTGATTTCTCCAACTCGTTTGGCAGATCACCTTCCTTAATCTCATTGTTTGTTGTTGAATCCGCCGTTCGCAGGGTACTACCATGAAGAGGTTGGTGTCGACCGCCCTCGCCACGAGAGGGCTCCTGAGATCTCGCGGACTGCAGAGCACAACTGCTGTAAGGCTCTCAAATCGAGTCCCTGATGGTCTCCATACACATGCATCTTTCTTAGCTTCGAGTGCTAACGCATCGAGGTTGTTCAGCAGAGCCATGGTGATAGTAGTTTTCCTCTTTATCCTCTTACAAAGCACTAGACTACAAGTGCATCTGGTGTCTACAATTTAGGTCCATGCGAGTATGCAACATTGTGGGTGCATCGTTTAATGGAAACATTGAGTTTCAAATGTGTTGCTGAGTAATTTACATGTGTAGTTTTCAGGCTTCCAATGAATTAGTTTTATTCTGGGATTGTGTAATCAAACACTGTAGTATATGTGTATTTTCCAGACTTCCAGTGCTCCTGTTTCATAGCATTGGAGTTAACAGTCACCTTCATATTTTTGGTGTTTGTAGTTTGGACACTACAATGTACCTCTGTAACTATAGAAATGGGTGTTTTTCTTTATTGTTACCATTTTTGTTGCCTGTATTGATACACAAGAGCATAATACATCTCATACAATGCTATGGATGCTATACTTCCTAATGCTTTCCATAAGTAATGTGTTATACCATTTGCAAATGAACTATTGGGAAATGAGGGTAACTGTCTATTCCCGGCATATATTACATATTATTTTCTCATCACAATTGAGAGTTTGCTCCTTTGTTACTACCATCATTCTCTGTTTGCTACGTTGAGTTCTCTTCGCATGTTATTGTTTAAGAAACTTTTACACATGTTTGAGTTTTTATGTGCTTTATTTATGTGTGCCAATTTGTTTATTTAGAACTTATATGTGATTAAGAATACCCACAAATTATATAGTTTTACTCAATATGTGACATGAGCCATGAGTTCATATGAGGTTGGTCTTGTTGACCATCTAGGAAACAACACATTACTGCACATGATGTATTAACTGTTTGGTTAGTGTTTATATTTTGCCCCTCCGTAGTTTGTGTTTGTGTTTTAATTTTAGTGAATCCTTGTCTGCATGTTAACCGGAAGAGCAGGTTATGTCCCGACCAGCTTTCCAGCAGTTTATGAATTATTCGTCACCACAAGGTGGTGATCCTAATGCAAACACGAACTCAACTGCAGCTCGAATAGCTGCTGATCCTGATACACATCAAGATTTCGAGCCAAAAAGCAGAAGTTCAGACATGTCATTGCATGACATTGTTGCTCAGGTATTTACACGCACAGATGAGATTCAAGAATATTTGTGTTAAACATCGAAGCACCTAACTTGTGATAAAACTAGGCATAAGCTGAGGCTTATTGATGTATCTTTTTAGCTGCCATTTCTTCATTGTAATAGCAATTTTTTTGGGCAGGATATCAAGGAGAACCCAGTCTTGATCTACATGAAGGGTTTTCCTGAGTCTCCAATGTGTGGCTTCAGCGCACTGGCAGTTAAGGTCCTCCAGCAATATGGTAGGTTGGCTCTAATTAGTAGATTACAGACTGATTTGTTTTGAATGCAGGTGATAATCAATAGCACTTTCTAAACTTTAAGCTCTATGTTATTGATTTCAGGCGTCCCTATCTGTGGCAGAGACATTCTTGGAGATCTCAAGCTCAAAGAGAGTGTTAAAGCCCACACGTAAGTGTCTTCGTATACCTCCTGGATGATGTATTTTTAGATAATAAGCAGCAATATGCTTGTCTCTCAGAATGGGCAATGAACCATGTTAAGGTAGATTATTGAAATGTTGCATGATGTTATAAGGCAATGGTAACGATCTTCAAGTTTGCCTTCAAGTGAGATGAACCAGCTTTAACCAAACAAGAAAGAAAGAAAAACAATAGAGAAAAGAATGAAAATGAGTTGTGATTATCTGGTTGACATTTCGTTTTGAGTCTCTTAGATATGATTTGGAACATCTTCATGCCAAGCAGTGTTAATAGTAACAGTTCGTGTCTTGTATTAGTACATCATTATGCCCTGTTACTTGTTATATTCATCGTCCATATGTTCCTTTTCATTTAATTGACTTGCTGTGCACTGATATGCTTGAAACTAAGAAATGGATTGCCAGACACTGTTCAGTTGGTTCACATGCTCGAATCAGAAAATTGTTCCCACGTTTGTAGAAATGCAGGACTGGGCTCGCTGTGTTCCAGCCCCCTGGTTTGGGGCACAGAAATACATGGGAGCATACTTAAAAAAGTGTAAAAATGTTATAGTCAAAAGGATTTTTAGCATGATGTAACTTGTCCATCCCAGGTGCTAGTCTAATCCTGGCTCTGCTCCTGGTTCACCCTATCAATCTCACTGTTAGTTTTATTTTGCTGGTGCAGTAACTGGCCTACATTTCCACAAATATTTATCAAAGGAGAGTTTGTTGGGGGATCTGACATCATATTAAGCATGCACCAGGCAAGTTTCACCTTTTGATTCATTTCATTAGCATATTAACGTATTGTCTTTACTAGTGGCTGATTTTTTCGTCATAATTTTGTTCAGAAGGGTGAACTTAAGGATCTTCTTGGGGATATTGCGCAAAGGGGATGAACAAAAAGCAGATGCTCATGATTTATGAAGCAATCCACAGTAGGCTCTTTTACCTGTGCTATCTACTTAGCCACAAAAATGTTACTTCTATCTCAGAGTCTTAAGGCGACATTGTGAACTGTCCTACGCGTTGGATATGGATGATCGGATGTGTTCCCAGAATCCCAGGCTATAGGTTGTTTGATCTGGCATTCTGGCAGAAGCAAAATCAGGATTGGATGCCCGTAAGCCGGGTTCTCTGTCAAATGAATAAGTGCCACTTTTAGCAATGCCGTTCTTTGGTGCCTTGTATATGCACTATGGAACTTGAGTTCCAGGATTCATAGGTTGCGTTGCATTTAATCGAACTGAATTTGTAATAACAGATAAGGCTGTAAAATGGTTATAAACACTACTGGTATTCAAATGGGTGGTATCCAACCTTTCCCTTCTTGCTAGAACTGAGAGAGATAGGGGAATACAACATAGCAAATCTGTTTGCGAAAACATGTTGATTCTGCCACTGTGGCCTTTGGTTCGGTTGTAGGACATTTATTGCGCACGGGAGGCGAGATCTTCTGTGAGCGTGGAGCGTCTGGGTTGCGTGTGTCCTATGTACCTTCTCAAAGAAAAGAAAAGAACTACAAGCGTAAGACTGTCTTCAACAACCGTGATCCTAAAATCTAAGATGCATTCGTCCTTTGGGTATTGTTATAGGCAAAGTGTTTAATACCTTTGGTCTTCTCCAACAACAAGACCCAAAAGACGATTCTTTCTGTAAATGGATCTTCAGAAGAGAGGATACTCTGTTGGAGGCTATATGTATTATGTTGGAGACTTATTTTGGGTTTGGGTTTCGCAATAGGTCTCCTATTAGAGACAACGTAATATTTTGTATACAAGCTGTGAAAATTGAGTTTTGTTTTGGTCGGGACGCCCCGGAATTTGCAAGCGTAATAATTTGTAGGTCATGGGAGTAGCCGTGCTGGTCTAAGTAGTAGTGCAATATTCCCTCCGTTCCAAACATCCTACATATGGAGTTATATGGAATAATATCAATATTTCATATCTAACTCAATAGATTAAGAAAATGTGAGCCCCCTGCGCCACGACAAGTTAGAGTCATTCTCGCTCTCCGTCTTCTAGCAAAAATCCGGAATAGAGAATGTTGATATTTGTATTTTTTTATCTTTTTTTTAAAAGAACGCTAGGAGCTCTGCCTCTCAATTAAAAAAGGTAAGAAACAAAGGTTTATGTACAGGACATGATCCCGCCTAGGCGGGCAAAGAAACAGGGCACAAAGGCCGACTAGGCATGCACAAAGATCACAGAAAGCAGCTGTATTTTTTTATATCAAAATCTCTATTCCTATTAATTAGAAATGATATAAATAGTATCTTGAGTTGCTCTTAGAAACTTAACTTACTTCGGTGGGCAGATTCTACCACAATATATTCAACCAGCTTTTTTTTTCCGACTAGGTAACATGTCCGTACGTTGCTACAGAATAACTAAATTTTTATACTAAAAACACATGGATCGCACGATAAGATAACAATACTATAAAATTAAATACCGTCGTTAAAGTGACATTTAATTCAAAAAGCAAAGTTCGTGAAATTAACACAGTCACAGAGAGCAGCGGCGTCACAGGCTCACTAACTTCTACTCTGTAGAGCTTTCCTTTTAGCATCTAAGCACAAAGTTATTTATATGACACCATTTGACGATTGCCTTAGGTGAATATTAAATACAATATATTATTATTCAGTAGATTATCAGGAACACAATTCAACAAAATCTATGTATGGTACTGCAAACTTATTCGAGTACATATGTTAAAGTAAACAATTATTACAGTTTGTGTAAAGAATGAACATAACCACTTTCTAGACAAGGACAACATTTTCCTTGCCAAGCTTCTTAGCCTTAGCCAGCTCCTCACTTTTCAAGTTTCTCTGAAGCGGCCTCAACCATTTTCTCACTTTTTGTGTTCCCCTAATGTTTCCCATTGGCATTTTCAGGAAGTGCCAATGCATCTTTTATTGACTTGAAACCAAAGAATGCCAGTAGAGCAACCGCATAAATTCACAAGAGATACAAAATAAATGCTCAAACATCTGTTGAAAAACTACATGCTGTTCCATCAAAAAGAAAATAAGACAAATCATAGTTGATAGCAGAATATTTGGATGTACTCTAGAAGCATGAAAGGGGGCATACATAAATAGTAAATTAGAATATATAGCAATGACCTGAGTAGTGCATCCCTAAGCATAAGCACACCAAAATGAACCTGAACAATCTAGAGTAACCAACACTATTGTGGTACGGATGCAAATGATTAATTTTGTAATTACACTACAGTAAACATACAAACAAAACAGAGTGTTCCTATAGTGAGAGAATCATAATAAAGCAAAATTTAGTCTATTGCCACTTTCTTTGGATAAAACCTATGTTGCCAAATTTTGAATTATGGACTGATCATCTTAAATATGCGATAGTTTGAAAAATATATACATGTAAGAATTATTGTGCGCTTGCATATGACAGCTACAGAGAATAAATATGGATGATTGGACATTACCTGAGTGTTAGCTGCTGGAGAGAGAAGTGGTCCTTTGGTTGCATGTCGCAGGCGGCGTAAGAGGCGAACCTTGCACTAATTGGGGAGCAGCATGGCAGCATCGCCAATCCTCTCTGGCGACGCGTACTCCCTCCCTGGCCTCGACCTTTGCATGCACCAGTATTGTGTCCCAGGGAGCACGCGCCGGTGAGGAAATTCAGGTTGCTGCACTATCGACCCAAAATCGAGCGTTTGAAGGAGAAAACACGAATGGATAGAAGGGAAAAATTGGGAAGTGAAGAGTTCCTGATAACCAAATTAAACATACCTAAGTTACAACATTAACAAGCAATTTGATAATCTGTTGGAAAAGTGTATATCCATCACCAAAGGCCATGAACACTTTTGAAATCCATAGTCATAGTATTTATCATCATATAATTGCCATAATCCCTTTGGTTGTAGTTTTCTCCACCATTGTCATAATCATCATGCATCCTCCTCTTTATAGCTGCAGTCTATAATGTTACCCTATAAACAATAATATAGCTTTAGTTAGAAATATCAAAAAAGTTGCCACTAAAAAAAGAACTAATATGACCTCATTTTTTATTGCTTATTATTAGTTTTGAAAAGAAATAATGTATCCCAAAAATTGAAAAGCAATAGCAGGATACAAAGTTTTCTATGGTATCTGTGTTAGCTCCCCAGTTAAATGATTGGTATCTAGTGAGTAGACTGAGAGATGTGCATCTAGAAGCTGGCTGTGATCTATGTGAGTTAGATTCACCATGTAAATCAGCCATAAGATGATTCCCAAGGTAGTGATAAACTTTGCAAGTAGCACAGCATACATTTTCACACCTGATGGAGATGATGAAATAAAGCTAGATAGCAGCATCAGTAGTATAGAAAAAAACATTCAATAATCATCAATCATGTTCTAAGACATCCTTAAGAGACCATGGAAATAAAAGCCTGCACCTCTACTACTTTCAGACTACTGCACACACATGAAACAAATTGAACTCACATGAATATTCAGACTTTATTATCTAAAAAATGAATATTTAGACTGCAGATCGCATGAATTTTCAGAAATTATAGATACAAAATAAAAACTATCGCAATCTGCAAGTAATAAAAGAATAACAACATAACCTAAGATTAGAATCTTTTACTCATCAGATTAGCTAATTACATATCCATCTTGATACAGAAACTACTGTACACACAGAGAGAGAGAGGGTGGGGACGGAGAGATACACAAATATATGAAGGAGATGGATTACTCGAGTTGATTTATTAAGAACACAAGAAGCCATGGGCTCACCTTGGGGTCGTGGGAGTGGGACTACTGGACAATCAGAGGAGGAAGACGCTGCCGACACCACACACCAGGATCTGAGACGGAGATGAGCCGAGGACAAGACACCGTAGTAGATCTGCGTGTCGGACAGCCAAGCCCCGCCATCGCCACCAAGGAGCCTGGGTCGCTGGGATGCGTCGCCGGGCGCCATGTGATGCGCCGTCAGTCGCCGGCTACAGGCAGATGCACCGGCCGGTGTCGATGCTGCTGTCGGTGCTAGGATGTCAGGTGCTGCCGGGGCTGAGAGGTGATGGTGCCACCACGGGGAGGAGAGGGATCGCAAGATCGTACCACGCGCGCGAGGGAAGGAAGGACTACGCTGTCCGGCGTGCGTCGGCCGTGCCCTAGGAAAAATATTAGCCTGTAAGTTTGCACTGTCCAGCAGATATGGACATGTCACATGTGCTTTGCACCGGCTACTTGTAAATTGGCCCTCATCTAACCCAAAAAGGAAATCGTTAGCACAAAGTAATGAGATAAGCTCTGCTGTATTGTTTTAGGAATCTACATTTGGACCTATGCATATGTACATAATAGAGACCCCTTCCATCGGAAGAAAAAAAATTATTGCGACTGTATCTCTACTATAAACGAACTTTACAAATTATAATCCTCTAAGCTAATTCAATCACTGCTATAAAGGATGTACAACAAAGTAGCGCATCAAAATAATAACCAACCCCTGTTGCATAGTTAATATTTCCAACCATTATTATTTCTAAATTGTATGTCCTCAAAGATCTATCAGGTCATCCACAAGACAATTAGACTTGACACTAGCTCTCAGCAAATCTTATATTAGTGCAAGCCTGATCAGATTAACAAGTTTTTTTCAAATATACTTCACTTCTCAACCAAAATACCAACCCGTCGTAGCAAAAGCCTGTAAAAGTTCCATCATTAAATATTTCAGTACTTGGTTACATTACCTAATGGCCAAGTTCTGATTTTGGAATAAGTTAGGCATGTAGTTCTGAAAAGGTACATTATAATATTTACGATAAGGGCAATAAATAAAGCTAATAAAGCTCACACGCATTTTTGGAGAGGGGTAACAAAGTTAACAACAAACAGATCCTTAGAAAAACCATTTCTAGTTAATGTTCTTTCCCACATTCCAGGCAGTTAAGCAAAGCTTGTGTGTTTTGCAGGCGGGTAGATAGTATGCTCATAAATTTCATTAGATAGAACATGCAAAAATTTAAAAAAAATGACACTTTATGATGTTCAGTGAAATTTATCAGGTTGATTAAAAGTTCAATATAAACCAAAGAAATTACCAGAAGCCTAGGATGCTTCTTGACTACATCAGCTATTTTCTTAAGCAAGTACTTTGGATATACTGACCCTGATGGACCTTGATTTCTCACTGCTCTTCTCGGGGCCTTAACAAGAAATGAAACATACTTCTCTGTCCATAATCGAGCATTTATGTCTAAAACTTGTCTATTGTATTTGTATTCTCGACTCTGTCTCGGAAAAAGAAACATAGTTGGATGATGAGCTCAAGTGCATTATGTATCAGTATACCACTATCATACTGCAACTGTACTGAAATGTTCTTACTATTTGAGCCATCAACCCATCATCCGGGTGTGGATCACTTAGTAGCAAGCTAATACTTGTCAAAACAATATCAATATTGATCACTGCCACAATCCTGAATTACCTTGAGTGATGGTTGCTAGGCTCCCTATGCAATAATATCATCATCAATGACAAAGACTGATGCGATTACAAATAAGAGTTTCTAAAATATCTAGACTGGATATGAATTTATGAGATTTCTAAGCTACCATTGAGCATGTGGGCAATTCCTATCGATTCCCTTTGGGGGTAAATTCAGAATATCAAGGCAAATGCGCCCTCCATTGTCAATATTGGGATGACAAATGGGAGTAACAAAAGTCACATTGGGTGGTTTCAGAAGGATACCTGTGTCTGCGAAAAAGTATGAATATCAGAAAAGATATTATAGGGTGATAAAGATGAGCTTCTCTTCTCATTTTCAGTGAGGCATAGAGGTTTGATTTTGATATCTATAAAAAATGCACCTTTAAGGAATTTGTATCTTCAGAATGAAAACTCCCATAGCATATACTGTTCCCTCGGGCCCTTGAATTCCTTGATTTATTAGCATACAAACCGAACAACATAAAGTACCAGTGAAAAATTTAGAGACGATTAAAAGTAGTAAAAAAAGTAAAATATAAAATACATAATGGCTTCAATACATGATAATGATGACAATACATTTTCGTCTTCAGAATGATTAAGAGAAACCCCATGGGGTGGATCATCCATAGGACCAAAACAGATTTCTTTTCCGTCAGAACAACATAATACATGTATACACTTGTAATTTGATCAATCACAAGCAGGGTTGAACCTAACAGGAGTTAATAGGCATAATACATGTCTACAGTGTAATTAGATGGGATCTGAACGCAAATTGCTTGCATTAGGGTTTGGGTTCTCAGTTTTCGCACAGCAGGAAGGGAATGGATGGGGTGGGCTGGGCATACCTGGTGGGTGCACGTCGGCGGCGAAGTGCCCGACAGAGACCTGGGCAGCGTCGTCCGCCTCTCGCCGGCTGGGTGGAAAACGCGGGGTGGTCAATGTTTAGCACGGGCGGCGGGGGTTCAGACACCGGCAGGACGGCGTTGGAGAGGAAGGAGCGCATGGGGAAGGAAGGATTGCTGGGGAGGAGATGGATCGCACGATCGCAGTGGGGGAAGGAGCGCTGGGTGCGTGATTGACGACGCGGAGAGGAAGCGAGCGCGCAGGGAAAGAAGGATCACGGGGAGGAGAGGGATCGCACGATGGCGCGGGGGATGGAGCGCTGGGTGTGTGATTGACGGCGCGGAGAGGGATCGCACGGGGGAAGTCGTGGTGGCTGGAGGGAAGTCGCGGTCGCACGGGGGAAGTCGTGGTGGCTGGAGGGAAGTCGCGGTCGCAAGAGGTGAAGCGGATCGACGATTATCGCATGAAACGGTGGTCTTACTTTCTTTCTTTTTATAGTTGTAGGAGAGGAGAATATATTCAACCAGCTTTTTTTTGAGAAATATATATTCAACCAGCTGAACTACATCTGGTTGGACTATTGACGGAATTCCACTAATGACTAATCTGCCAGGCCCAGCCCGATTCGCGAACTATTGCGTAATTCCAAGATAGGCCTAGGGTTTCAGCCCATATATGAGATTTTCTTGTTGGGCTGGCACGTCGGGCCATACGAAGAACAGAAACCATACCCAATCCACAGATATCTTCGCTGACGGCCGTTGCCACAGACATGAGCGTCCGTCTCCCCGGGGCCTCCAAGCCCGCCACCGTCATGGCCACCGCCGCGCTGTCCCTCCCACCACTCCCCCACCGAACTCCTCCTGTCGCACCCTCCGTATTGCCTCCCTACTCCGCCTCGGCCTCCCTGAAGCGGCTCTGCAAGGAAGGCGACCTGCGTCAAGCCTTGCGCCTGCTCACGGCCCGGGCGCCGCCTGCTCGGGAGCACTACGGCTGGGTGCTGGACCTCGTCGCCGCCAGGAGGGCGGCCGCGGAGGGCAGGCAGCTCCATGCGCACGCCCTGGCCACAGGTTCCCTGGACGAAGACGATGATGGCTTCCTTGCTACCAAGCTTGTGTTCATGTACGGCCGGTGCGGGCGAGTGGACGACGCGCGCCGCCTGTTCAACGGAATGCCCGCGCGGACCGTCTTCTCCTGGAACGCGCTCGTTGGGGCGTACCTCTCGTCCGGGAGCGCCGGCGAGGCCTTGCGGGTCTACGCTGCCATGCGGGCGTCAGCGGCCCCGGGGATCGGCGCCCGACGGCTGCACGCTCGCGTCCGTCCTCAAGGCGTGCGGGGTGGAAGGGGACGGGCGCTGCGGGGGCGAGGTGCACGGGCTGGCGGTGAAGGTCGGACTTGATAAGAGCACCCTCGTGGCCAATGCGCTTATCGGGATGTACGCCAAGTACGGCTTGCTGGATTCAGCGCTGCGGGTGTTCGAGTGGCTGCAGGACGCAAGGGACGTCGCGTCCTGGAACTCGGTTATATCAGGGTGCGTGCAGAATGGGAGGGCCTTGGAAGCTCTGGTGCTGTTCCGAGGGATGCAGAGTGCCGGGTTCAGTATGAATTCTTACACGGCCGTCGCGGTGCTCCAAGTTTGTGCGGAGCTAGCTCTGCTGAGTTTGGGAAGGGAGTTACATGCAGCACTCCTCAAATGCGGCAGTGAGTTGAACATCCAGTTCAACGCTTTGGTTGTCATGTATGCCAAATGTGGCAGGGTGGATAGTGCTCTCAGAGTATTTGGTCAGATTGCTGAGAAAGACTACATATCATGGAATTCGATGCTGTCCTGCTACGTCCAAAATGGTTTCTGTGCGGAGGCCATTGAATTTTTTGGTGAAATTCTTCAACATGGTTTTCAGCCTGATCATGCCTGTGTTGTGAGCTTGTCCTCTGCATTGGGACATTTGAGTAGGCTAAACAATGGTCGAGAGGTTCATGCGTATGCTATAAAGCAGAGGCTTCATACTGATTTACAGGTTGGGAATACATTGATGGACATGTACATAAAGTGTGACTCCATAGAGTGTTCAGTGAAGGTATTTGAAAGCATAAGTATTAGAGATCACATATCATGGACAACAATCCTTGCTTGTTTTGCTCAGAGTTCACGACATTCTGAAGCACTGGAAATGTTTCTAGAATTGCAGAAAGAAGGGATTATGGTGGATTCTATGATGATTGGAAGTATTTTAGAAACATGCAGCGGTTTGAAAAGCACCTCTCTGCTAAAGCAAGTGCATGCTTATGCTATTAGAAATGGGTTGCTTGATTTGATACTGAAGAATAGACTGACAGATATATACGGGGAGTGTGGAGAGTTTGACCATTCACTAAATTTATTTCAGAGGGTAGAGAAAAAGGATATTGTTAGTTGGACTAGTATGATAAACTGTTGCACAAATAGCGGGCGATTAGATGAAGCTGTTTCCTTGTTTACGGAGATGCAAAAGGCAAATATTCAACCTGATTCTGTAGCACTAGTAAGTATTCTGGTGGCTATTGCTGGTTTGTCGTCGTTGACAAAAGGAAAACAGGTTCATGGCTTTCTTGTCAGAAGGAATTTTCCTATAGAAGGTCCTGTGGTTAGTTCCCTTGTGGACATGTATTCAGGTTGCGGAAGCATGAACTATGCTATCAGAGTATTCGAACGGGCTAAACGTAAAGATGTGGTTCTTTGGACAGCAATGATTAATGCTACTGGGATGCATGGACATGGCAAGCAAGCCATTGATCTTTTCAAGAGAATGCTGCAGACTGGTCTGACTCCTGATCATGTATCTTTTCTTGCTCTGTTGTATGCTTGTAGTCATTCGAAGCTTGTTGAGGAGGGTAAACACTATCTAGATATAATGACGAGCAAGTACAAGTTAAAACCATGGCAGGGAGCACTATGCCTGTGTGGTTGATATTCTTGGACGCTCAGGACAGACAGAGGAGGCTTACGAGTTCATAAAGTCTATGCCTATGGACCCAAAATCAGTTGTGTGGTGTGCACTGCTTGGCGCATGTCGAGTCCACAAGAGCTATGACCTTGCTGTGGTTGTAGCCAATAAGCTTCTTGAGCAGGAACCTGACAACCCAGGCAACTACATTCTTGTATCAAATGTTTTTGCTGAGATGGGCAAGTGGGACAATGTCAAGGAAGTTAGAACCAGGATGGCAGAACAGGGGTTGAGAAAAAATCCAGCTTGCAGTTGGATTGAGATAGGGAACAATATCCACACTTTCACCTCAGGAGATTACTGTCATAGAGACTCAGAAGCAATCCATCTCAAGCTTTCCGAGATAACAGAAAAGCTGAGGAAAGAAGGTGGGTACGTGGAGGACACAAGATTTGTTCTTCATGATGTGAGCAAAGAGGAGAAGATAGATATGCTGCATAAGCACAGTGAGAGACTCGCAATAGCGTTTGGCTTGATCAGCACTCGTCCAGGCATGCCTATAAGAATAGCCAAGAACCTCAGAGTGTGTGGTGACTGCCACGAGTTCACCAAGCTAGTTTCCAAGCTCTTTGAAAGGGAGATTGTGGTCCGAGATGCCAACAGGTTCCATCATTTCAGTGGAGGCTCTTGTTCTTGTGAAGACTTCTGGTGAATGTGATTTAGGCCATAGAGCTAATTACATCAGCATCTTATTGACTTAAAGAGGATGAAGCAGAGGCGAAATTGATGATACTGCTAAGGCACGGCTAAGACTAGAAATCACCTGTCCTGCCAAGAGGCCCCCAGCCCCCCATGGACTGTCATTCTGTGGATGGAGCAACCGAGAAGAAACATTCTGTTATTATTCAGTTTCAGTAGGGCCATTGCCATTTGGATTGGGGTAATGCAATGCAAATGATCTTCTTTTAGTTAGTATACAACCTAACTTTCTTCAGTATACAGCAACCGAGAAGAAACATTCTGTTATTATGTTAACTTTTTTTTTCTCATCCCAACAAGTATTTGGTCATCTCAATAAATTTGAAGAGCTGAATGCTCCCACCAAGCACCTTACTGTGACTGGCTGATTTGTCAAAATTAGAGGGCGCAACACGGTGCCGGAACTGGAGGGCGCAACACGGTGCGACCGTGCGAGGCAGCGACCGACTGGCCACTGACCTGTTCTGTGATGCAGAGCACGGTGCACACTGTGTTGCTCTGAACCATTCAACTGTGACTGACTGACGGAGTTCGTTATAGGCGACGACTGGAGACTGCACTGGGAGTCTAAGGAAAGTCGCAGGTTCGCCTTGTTGACTTGTCTGATGTGTGGTGCTGATGCTGACGACGGACGAGCGTGCTTACGTCACTGAAAGGAACATATGGTAGCGAGGTACATGAGGCTAGATCGCAGCAAGATAGGCAACCAATCATTCGAGCTCCTTAAAGCACCTGCTGAATTATTGATTATTCCGATTGGCAAAAAAAAAAAAAAAACTCCGTACGAAACTAACGAATTATGTGTCTTTGTGTCTTTTTCTAACAGTTGCTTATAATTTTTCCTCGGCCGAACGCCGCCGCCGCTGCCAACCAGTGCTCCAGAAAACGAGTTTAGGGACTTGTTTTAGCTTACTCTTGGAGATGTATGTGCATGCATTAGTGTAACTACTAAGTATGATGCTACATCTGGGCCTCAGTTGAGCAGCACTTTGAGGTGTACCGATGCCAACCACAGTTGACTCATGCACGTTCACACTAACCATCATCCCACTTTCGAACTTGAATCGCCATTCAGAAATGGCTAGCAAAGATCAAACACTGCAAGCTCAGCATGATTGTGGTTTACACATAGTATTGTTAGCATCCACAAACTAACGCGGGATGGACAGGGCCTGCAGGCTTTCAGGATTCAGGACCACCACTAGCTGCACTGCACTGATCGTTGATTTGTTACACTAGGAAGTTGGAACGCGGTTTGCGCCCGCCCGCCCGGCCGCAGCCGCGGCTTCGGAGAAGCGCGCAGCTGAGGCCTGACGACCGAGGCTAGTTGGCACTGGAGCTCGGCCCGGCCCGGAGCAAGTCAAGTCGTCGTTTATGTTTAACCAAAGTCTTTCGATTAGAAATCGATTAGAACGCGTCAACCGGTCACGGTTAGCTAGCTAGTAGAACTTGTCTACTTGGATCGGTTGGAAGCTCACCTGACCTGCCATGAACGTTCTTCACTCTGCTCTGCTCCATCGGTCATCACGTCTTATATAAGAGGCTCTAGCCATGGCTGGCTCCTTCACAAGTCCATCGGTTCTTCCGCTCTCGGCCAGCTGCTCACGTTCACCTGCAAGCAACAGCGATCAGGGTAGCTACCCAGTCGTCAACAGCTAGTCCTGCCGCTCGCGAACTCGCAGCTGTTCGTTTGCCCTGTCCCTCTTCTTCGCCTCTGCTCTGCAGCAGCGCGTATACCCTGTCTGTCGGCATTCAGCAGCACAACATGAAGGTAACCAACTAACTGACTAATCAACTGGCAGCAACACTACCGTTTCGGTCTCTGCTCCTTCTTGCCCTGCTTTCCGTCTCTCTGTGTCCTCGTGTTCATCGTCGTCGTTGTTGTTCGCAGCAAAAGATCGTGATCAAGGTGAGCATGTCGTCTGAGAAGAGCCGGTCCAAGGCCATGGCACTGGTCGCCAGAACCGACGGTACGCAAGCACTCTGCATGCCTGAACTTCCATGTTCATGTGCTTCTGCTCACGCGCATTATGGATTGTTCTAACGATCCCCGTACGTACATGTGTATGTTTGCAGGGGTCAGCTCGATGGGGATCATCGGCGACGGCAAGGACCGGCTGGAGGTGGTCGGCGTAGACGTCGACACCGTGTGCCTGGTCACGTGCCTGCGCAAGAAGCTCGGCCACGCTGACATCGTGAAGGTGGAAGGAAGTGAAGGACAAGAAGCCGGAGGAGAAACCCAAGGTCGTGGAACTGCCGCCGTATTACTGCCCTTGTTATTACGGTTACTACTGCCACTACCACCACCACTAACCGCCGGCCCCCGTGGTGCTGAGTGCTGACAAGCGAAGTGCGTGTACGGAGTATGTGTAAAACAGCTAGTTTATTTTTTATTTGAAAAAAGATTCCCAGTTTTTTTTTTCATTAGATTCATATCGGTTTTCTGTTTATATAAGAGGAAAATTATGAACAAACAATTTTGGTACTGTCCATTATTCGTTTGGAAAATGTGTTTCTTGTACTCCCTCCGTCCATAAAAAAAATGATGTCCTGATATTTAAATTTTGCCCATAATTTTTTTTTTGTTTTGAGCTTTAGACACTCTACTAGGTAGCATGTCTGTGCGTTGCTACTGGGACAACTTAAATCTTTTGTACTAAAAACACACGGGTCGCACGATAAGATAACAATACTGTTAAATTAAATACCGACGTTAAAGTGACATTTAATTCAAAAAGCAAAGTTCGTGAAATTAACATAGTCACTGGAGAGCGCGGCGTCGCAGGCTCACAAACTCTACTGTATAGACTTTTTCGTGATATGGCTAAGATAATATTTTATATCGGCAGAAAGAATTCTTCAATATCCATTTCTTTCATGCGCCAATAAATCCATGAATAAGTTCTGCTGTATCTCCATATAATCATGTACACACAGGTTCGAGTATATATGTAAATATTAGTGCCTGTCACATGGATAATACTGCGTGTCTTAAAAAATCCTCTCATAAAATTTTAAAACAAAGTATGTTATACTCACCGTATAAATATGTGTGGCTTTAGGACTATTCCACACAGACATATATTGTAGAATAAGGTGTCCACTTGAGTGTCTGTTCCAAGATGTTGAATTATGTGTTGTAATTCTTAATTTCGACACATTTTCAGGTCAAGGCAACCAAGGGTGACACTTTTCTTAGTGGTGAATAATTTTATGGTGCACCTCTTGACTATCTGAGTAAGGACAAGTTAGCACTGCAAAGGCTCAGAAAAGCCTACTGAGAAGGTCAAGGTTGAGTTTTTCTTCCACTATGCATACTAAAACCTATATCCCCGTTTATCATTGCCGATGCTTTTGATGCAAAGCAATTCAACATTACCATGATCAGATATAAGTTTGAGTCTCTTGTGAGCAATCTCATAGAGGGACTCTTATACTTTATGTGATCTGCCTCAAGGATATTGATAGAACAATGGACCCATGTTGGAATGTCGCACCAAAAAGTGTCCACGTTTTATCCACTGATTTATTTTACATGAATACATGCGGGTACTATGATAACACTAACTACACCAAATGAAAGATTAGAGAGAATTTGCATTGCCTCCAGAAGGAATTTATTTATTAAGTTCTTTGGACTCTATAGGGAGCTATATCCCCGTTTATCATTGCCGATGCTTTTGATGCAAAGCAATTCAACATTACCATGATCAGATATAAGTTTGAGTCTCTTGTGAGCAATCTCATATAGGGACTCTCATCCTTTATGTGATCTGCCTCAAGGATATTGATAGAACGATGGACCTATATTAGAATGTCGTACCAAAAAGTGTCCACATTTTATCCACATCGTATCCTAATTCAAAATTTTGTAGTTTAATTAGAATATAGGGAAATGATTCAAAATGAACCTGACCCAAGGGCAATTTCAGCAAGAAACAGCAAGCGAGGGCGATGGAACACGTGAGCGTGAAACCAAATGAAAGGAGGAAAAAGCTATCCCTTTTGCAAATGCAAAGAGGGGAAGTAATTAAATGTAGGTAGATTTGGCAAGGTTCTCAGAAATGCAAAGATGTTCATTTTGTCTTAATTCTCTTTCCTTCTGTGTTAATTCTCTTTTCTTTTGCTCGTTGTCATAGCATGCTGGTGCATGCAAATATGCAATGTGTATATGGATATCACAATAATTTTCTACTTCATATTTACCGTGATTCCTCTATCACATGACAGACAATATTCAATAAAGGAGAATCGCACCAAAGGACGCAGTATGCGGGAGATGTCATGGGATCGCAGGCGTAGGCAGACAGACGAACCAAAACAAATGTCGCACCAAAAAATAGTCCACACTTTGTTCTTTTTAGTTGTACATATCTTACCCCTGTATCCGAATTCAAAATTTTATAGTTTAATTAGAATATGGGGAAATAATTCAAAATGAACAGACCCAAGGGTAATTTCAGCAAGAAACAACAAGCGAGAACGATAGGAACACGTGAGCGTGAAACCAAATGAAAGGAAGAAAAAAACTGTCCCTTTTGCAAATGCAAAGAGGGAAAGTAATTAAATGTAGGCATATTTGGTAAGGTTCTTAGAAATGCAAAGAGATTCCTTTTGTCTTAATTTTGTTTCCTTCTATGTTAATTCTCTTCCTTTTGCTCGTTGCCATGTATGCGGTGCATGCAAACATGCAATGTATATATGGATAGCACAATAATTTTCTACTTCCTATTTTGCCGTGATTCCTCTATCATATGACAGATAATATTCAATCAAGGAGAATTGCACCAAAGGACGCAACATGCGGGAGATGTCGTGGAATCAGTAGGCGTGGGTAGACAGATGAACCAAAACAAATATCGCACCAAAAATATCCACACTTTGTTCTTTTTAGTTGTAGAAGATTGGCCTAAGAATTTGTTGACTCCTGCATGTCCAGCCCTTTTCTTGGTTGTTCAGGTGCCAAATTACCAATTGATATGTGGTTCATTGCTCCCATAGATCTTTGCATGCTTGCATGCAACGTGTCTTAATTAGGCAACTAAACCAAGCCACATTCCTTCTTTTAAGGGAACCATGTGTAACAAAATAAGGGTATTAGAGACATTTCTCTTCTCCGCTAATCTGTTTGAAAAATTCCAAAACATCATTTTTTTGGGACTGAAGGGAGTATATAGGAGATCTTGGCGCTTGGCGAGCCTCGAGGTGTATGTATAAACCGAGTGGATGCAAGTACTACAATATATACTTGATCTGTTCGGATAGATAATCAATTTGTGGTACTACTTCTAAAAATGTAAATATTAAAAGTTCGTGGATAAATTTTATGCCACAGTTACTGAACATTTGTAAAATTTGCAATTGTTTTTTATTGAAAATAAAAAAATAAATGCCATCCAAAGAAAAAGCTGAAATATATGCTTAGGACATGTTCATCGTAGAAACAAGGGGTCGTTTGTAAATTCTTGAATCTGCAACACAGACAGTTAAATAAATAACCTGTACAATGAGGTGTCTATTTGACTATCTGCAAGTCATTTAGTGCTTGTATATGGTAATGATCAGTCGATGTTGCTATTTAATATAAAATATATGAAACATAAATCAAATATAACATATTGCAAGCTGGACAACATGTCTATAGAGCCCGTCTGTGTAATGTGTATTTTTGCAAATAGAAAACCCCTGCCAAACCCTATTTAATGAGAAGAGAGTGCAAACTAGGCATCTCTCGACGCGTGCTCCCAAGTCCTATCACCGGCCGAGAGTAGTGTTGTATGGCACGCTCGTCTCAACGCGAGGGCGCGGTATCAAGATGCGGGCGCGCGATTTTGCCTCTTCTGCGCCATAATTCTCTCTATCCACACCATATATGCCACGCCCTTTTCTTCGCCCGCCGGAACCTTGTTCCTAGTCTGCGACAACGAGGATGGCAAGCGTGGCTCCGGCATCTTCGGCGGATGAGCTTCGCCCTTGCGCACGTGCGAGCTCCGCGACAACCGCCATGAGGCGTGCAGGCGAGCTCCGCTCTAGCCTTTGTGAGCTGCACAGGCAAGCTCCTCCGCGGGCTGCGCTTGGACAAGCTTCGATCCTAGCCCCCAGTTCACCGCAAACCGTCATCTTGTCATCCCTACTTTGCAAAGGGGCCCTTCACCATCTTCCTAGGACTCAAACTCATGACATACAACTCAACAACTACATCTCCTTACTACTGCACCAACAAATATTCTGTAATCTTGTAGTATTGAATAATTTGACTACTAAATGAACTCAAATGAAAAGTTTCAACTACAAAGTTTTAAATCTTGCCATCACTACAACTTTGGTATAGGATGTGTCTTCATGCCAGATTTGTTTTAAAAAGTTAAAAGTTTGAATCTAAAAATATGTGAACTTAAAATAAATATTTGAGACATTAAATAACTTTAAATCAAAAACTTATCAACAGAAAAAATGTAGATTTGGTCAGCCACTGTATCTTTGATACTAACTATGTAAACGTTTAAGCTCGTTTAGAAATTATAAATTTTAGATTTTTAAAATCTATAAATTTATGACATATATTTGGAACTCTAAACAACTTCAAATAGAAAACTCTTCAACTACAAAGCTGTACATTGTGGTTAAAACTACAACTTTGGTACAAACCATGTCAATATCCAAGGTTGTTTGAACAATCTAAATTTCAAATTTCAAAATATATGAACTTAAGATAATATTCTGGGACTCTAAACAGTTTCAAATAAAAAACTTTTCAACTACAAAGTTATAGGTCATGTCGTGGGATACAATTCTGATGTAAAGTTTGTTTTCATCAAGCTCATATGAAAAAGTTATGAATTATTTTTAGATGCAACTATTTATAGAGACAAGCATCTTAATATATCCACCTCTTAAAATCAATTTTTAAAGATGGACGCTTAGAATGTCCGCTCCTGTTAATAGCAATTTTTAGAGACAAGCATCTTAAGGTGACCGTCTCTGAAAATCAATTTACGGAGGTGGACGCCCTAAGGCTGCTGCCTCTGTTAATCATTGATTTTTTAGTGTAATGATTTACGGAGGTCCCCTGACCATTTACGGAGGTAGTCTCTAGGTGTGTCCGCCTTCGTTAATCAAAGAGGTTGTCTCCTAAAATCATTTTTCTAGTAGTGACGGGTGGCCTCGAACCAGCGTGTGTCCGCCGTCACGGCCAGGATAGGCAACAAGGCCCGGGGATAAGGGCAACGACAGACTGGGGGCCATGACCGGTGTAGGGGATGGTGGCGATGGGTTGCGACAGATGTTGGCAGGAGGAAGGAAGAATAAGGTGTGTGTGAGATAGAGAGGATGACATGTGTATCCCATCCAACGGATGTCTAATGGATCACAAACGATGATTTTATCCTGTTCATTCATGTCCCTCCAACTAAACAAAGAATATGGTTGTCCCCGTCCCACAACAAAACATTGAGATGGAACCATTTTATTCCAAAAACCTAGAATGGATCCATTGCGTCCCTCAAAATCCCAAACCCAAACACATCTTTATTTCTTCATTTGAAAGCCCTATGTTTGGTTTCGATAATTGAGACAACTAGTGGACTAACCTTTTTGCTAAGTGTTGACTAAGCTAAGTTAGGACCACACCAAGGTGGTGAGGAAGGCTTGGAGATGGATGGAGGTTGATCAATCCAAATGGAGCAAGCTCACACGGGCAGATCCAGCACCGGGGTGGGGTGGGCTTGAGACATTGCTACCACTGCTCCGACCATGGAGCCCCTCCTATGAATTTATACCTATTCAAGTTTGGAAGGAGAGGCTAAGGACGGAAGATTAGAAGATTAGCCCCTCTTGGCTTATTTTTCTAGATCCGCCACTGCAAGCTCACACTTAGCTTGGAGGAGATGGAAAGGTGGAAACAAACTCGTAGACACAGGTATATGTTAAAGGTTTTTGTTTTCACTGTATGAGACATAATAGAGTGTGTGGTCAAATTTATGATAGATATCTCAAAAGCAAACACGGTTATCAGAGGTGTTTGAGCCGACATATGGTGCCGCTAGGTGTAAATCTAATGCAAATGCATGTAAATCAACACCTAGTGACATATGGTACTAGTTGTTCTGAGCCACGAGAATTTCAAAAGGGCTCATAGGAGATGTCTAGTGTGGTCACCGGAGGTCACACCGGGCAATGACTCTAGTGAGCATGTTTTTTCGAGTGTTTGGGGGCGATGCACCCATTGGATCGCTCCAGTGCCTCCACCAAAGGTGTATTGGAGTGCCCGTATAGTGCAACGACTATTTTTTTGCCATTGGAAACTAGCCGTTGGGAGCTTTGGTGTGAGCACTCTGGTGCTCAGAACACCAGGCTCTAGAGGGTAGCGGTTGGATTCTCAAGTGGTTCTATAATTGATGGTGTGGACAGCCTTGGCCACTCTCTTGGCACCCCTAGCACTTGTGTACACCCTTTGAGAGCTAAGAAACACACCCCACACTCTTACATAATTTTGATTCACATCTGAGTGAGAGCGGAGAGTCTCTAGTGCATTTGCTTCACCGGTTTGCATCTCCTGGCACTAGTTTAGCATGGTGGTTGTTGGTGTTCTTGTTACTCTTGGCGATTGCCGTCACCCCTAGCTAGCTTAGAGCTCATGGGATCATTGTGGGGCTTGTGGTGATTGTTGCTGCCTCTAATTAATTGATGTAAGGGGCTCTTGTACTAATCCATGTAGGAGATCGTGAAGAGCAACTCTAATGGAATGCTCGTGGCTAGTTGGAGTGCTCTTTGTGTTGGATCCTTGTGACACCCACATTGAGGGTCAAGCTCGTAACACTTGTTAGTGCGCGGATCATCACATCGAGACTGCCACAACAAGGACGTAGATTATAGGCAAATAACCGAACCTCGGGGATAAATTGGTTGTCTCTATCTCTTGCCTAGTTCGGTATAGACCACTACACTTGCTCATTTCATTCATATTTAGTTTGTGTGGCAGTTGCTTGTTAGTGCTAGCTCTAGTTGTAGTTAGTTGGTTAGTTTGTAGAAGTAGCTAGCTAGTTGCTTCAATAGTTTAGCTAGAACTATAGTAGCCTTGTGTAGCTAGTAGCTCTTGTGTGGTGAATTGAATTAGAATAGATTCAATTGCTACTAAAATTATGTAGCGGCTTGCTTGGATGAATTACATATAAACAAGTAGATGCTATTAGGATCATATTTTATACTAATCAATTTGCTCTAGTCTTGTGATATTTGTATAAATTTTTATAGTTTATTCACTCAGCCTCTAGCCATCTAGATCCTTTCATCATTGCCATCAAGCATTTAAATAATAAACAAAGGCCACCTTTGTCTTTTAGGCTCTAAACAATGAATTAAATGGTTGGAGCGTTTAAACCATCTAAATGTTCTAAATAAAATTGAATTAAACATGATTAAATGAGATAAATGATCATTTAGTTCATCATTTAGGCAATAGAAGGATTAGAACTACCACATTTGGCAGCAGGGTTCAAAATTTTAGCCAAATTTCGCAGAAATTTTACGAGTTTCAGTAATTTCGGTGGTGGCCGAAAGAAAAATATAAAATTTTGTAATACACTAAACAAACTTTATGATTTATATACGTGCGCTATATAACTCTAGATTCATATTTTCTATTGTTTCTGTTACATATTCTTCTATTCAATAGATGTGTAGTCATAAATCATGCTAATATTTGTTTAGATCTATTTAAAAAAAACATACTCCATGTGCAAGTCTCTAAAAAAAATGGTGAAATTTCGATCGAATTTCGATAATTTCGAAGTGGCCAAAATTTTTTAATACCTAAATTGAAAACCCTGTTTGGCAGCCAACTAATTAACATCATAAAGTATATGAGGTGGAGTGGAATTTATTTATTTGTTTCCAATTTTTTCGGTAGAATACTTTATTTTCTACATGTGTAAATATGTACAGTTTCTAGTATTACTTTTATGTACATAGGTATGTATATTTTAGTATTACTATACAAATCTGTTTAGGCTGCTTAACCTCATTTAATTATATACATCGTCTAAACGATCTAAATGTTAAATAAAGGGAGCATTTACTGTTTAGTTTTTAGGATGACCCTGCCACTATAAAGCCCTTTCCAAATCTTTATATCAACTTTGGCGTATTGTTCTTAGAATTTGAATAAAGTCTTTTGTTACCCGAAAAAAGACCCCTAAGCAAACTTGTTTGTACCAAAACTGTATATACATCTTTACAAAAACTGTAAACTATAGGAGTCTAAGCCATGCTGTAACCCGTGGTCGGTTGTCCAGTGACGTCGCTTGATCGCTAGCCATAGGAAGATATACAAACCTGCATAGGGGCGCCCAGTTGGCCACCGAGAAGCGGTACTGCTCCAATGTGTAGTGCTCGACAGGTGGACTTCGCAGAGATTCGGTGTCCACTGCCACACCCATCGCTCGGCCAGGGGTGACGGGGAAAGAAAGCGCCGTACTGATAAATTATCACTGATTTAGTGTGACAAAAAAATATAGCTTATAAACTAAGGCCTTGTTTAGATTGCAAGTTTTTTCACTTTCTCTCCATCACATCAAATCTTTGGACACATGCATGGAGTATTAAATGTAGATAAAAAAAATTAACTAATTACACAGTTTGATTGTAAATTACGAGACGAATCTTTTGAGCCTAGTTAGGCCATGATTGGACAATAATTGTCAAATACAAACGAAAATGCTACAGTGCCAAATACTGATTCCTAACCTCAATATAAACGAGGCCTAAATAAGTCCAAACCAACAGAGTGACATTCCATCCACGCAGGAAATCTGCAATTGCCTGGACGGACAAGCCACCAGTGATCTGACAGCCACGTCGATTGGCCGTAGCCATTATTGCCGTACATTTGCGTCTGGCTGTCGGTCATTTTTAAATATAGATTTAAGATGTTATCCTAAAATAATAACACCTTAAATCTATATTTAAATCATCCGCCGTGCCATTTTTAAAATAGCCTAAATTAACCTAAACTTATACCTAAATTATTTCCTTTTGGTCTTTATGAAAATAGCCTAAATTAAATTAAACATATACTTAAATTATATTTAATCACTACCAACGTGTGATTGGAATTTGTGTCAACAGGTTTCTGTGTAGCATCTATATGATTTGATAAATATAGAAATTATATTAGTCGTGGTTCTAACATGGAAATTGCCCTTAAAATTGGTGAAAGACGAACCACACGTTTAAGGGCGAGCACATTAGTATTGTCTCGAATATAGTCTCATGCAGTATCACGTAATTATGAGACGACTTAAGAGGTAGCATATATAATAGTTTGTCTTTTAAGTTGTTCATAATAATTTTAGGGTACTTAATTTATCCATATAACAAAATATTTTTCGTGAGTTGCATGACAACCCCCACATGTACGATGGTGTATTGTCTTGTAGTCCTAAATTTTAGCTTATGAGCACCTCTTTCTCTTACCTCTCTCTCTTCCACACCAAAAAATCAATATGGCATTGAATAAGACAACTTATGAGACCGATTACTGTGTACCAATGCACTTGTCCTGAGCGCGCGCCGTGACACAAATGGCTCATGCAGTCAGAGCATGATATAAGTGATGTCACGCCTATGAAAGTTCTATAAAGCATAAAAGCCATGCCAAAGATGCTCTGTTTTGATGGAAGGTCAACAGAGCCGCTGGAACTGCAAAATTGGAGCCTGAATCATATCGGGCAATACTTTAGATTGCACGCGAACCGCATCGCCCATTGTTTTGGGCAAAAGCGCAAAATCTCATCTTAAACTGGGCCCAACGGCCTAGTTGGATCTTTGATCTGCGCACTGATCGGGGGCGCTCAACCCACTATGGCTGGAGGGCCCCTGTCAAACTACGCAATATATAGAGGTGGGGTCCGGCGGCTCTGAGTACGAGGTTGACCGAGCTACAGTTCCCCACCGAAATCCCTAATCCGATCTAGAGGGTGCGCAGCCAGTGACGAAAAGCTCCACTGCCTCGCCACCACCGGACTGCGTCACCGGACTCCACTGCCTTCGCCGACCCGCCGTCACCGGACCGTGTCACCTATGACCACTACACGGCACCACTGCCTTCACCGACTCTATGGCAAACGCGAGCGGATCCTCCTCCAAGGGCACAGACGGTCAGCCCTTTCCATCCCTTCCTCTCTCTCTAGATCTAGTAGTTCAAAGTTCTAGGGTGTGTTCATTATGTTTATACTAAGATGTACCCGCTAGATCTACGGCTAAGGTCATGTTCTTTTCAACAATGGTACCAGAGCCAGGTCTTCTAGGGTTTTTAGATCTAGATCGGGTGAACGAAAAACACAGTGAAATCGAAACCCTAACCCTAACCAGGTAAAAGAAAATGAAAAGAGACCGGGGGGTGGTGGGCGTCACTCAACTGCCGGTCACCACCGCCACCGCATGGGGAAAGGTGCCGCACCGCCGTCTTCGCTGGCGCGTGGCAAGAAAAGAACAAAAAACCCTAACCCTAACCAAACCCTAATCCCGAAATCGGACAAATCCAAGAAGAAAAGTAAGGAAAATCAAATCGAAGAAGAAGAAGGGGAAAGGGGGAAGAGCCCTACCTCGCCGTGCACCGCGCTGCCGCCTCGTCGGCACGTGAGAAGAAGACGCCGCTGCCGCTAGGGCACGACACCCACCGGCGCGTCTGCTGCGAGGCCTCTGGCGTAGGGCGCCGCGGCTAGGCCGCTCGATGGCGGCGCGCTCACCCGCTGGGGAGCGCGCACGCCGGCGAGGGGGCCAGCGACGGCGCCATGGCTCTGTTGTCACCGCTCGCTCTCGCTCGGTGTCGACGCAGCGCTGAGAGGGAGAAGAGGGAATGGGCTAGGGTTATGGGGGATGCGACGCAGCGCTGGTTTTGATCGGCCGAAAAGGCCGCTCGGCCTTCCGATTCAATCCGACGGCGGAGGGCGAACGGGCCAGTTTCGGCTGGCACGCGGCCAAGCGGCTTTGATGGCCCAGACCCATGTTGCGGCTTGGGAAGGCAGCGCACGCGTGAGAGCAGAGCTGGGCCGAGCTGTTGCCGGTTTTGAGCTCAAGCGAAGGAGTCATTTTTCTTTTTTATTTTCCAGTATAGGTTTTATTTCCTAGAAAATGGATAAATGGCTTAAAGAAAATAAGAAAAGTGAATTTTCCTGTGGGTAAAATTCACTAAATTGAGATCATTTTTCCGCTGCTAAAGAAATAGTTTATTCTCCAGTTATTTTGAACCAACGTGATATTTAATTAGAGAAAAAGAGATTTTGACATGATTATGATGTTGTTATTTTCTGACCAACGTTGTTAATAACAATATCATAATTTTAATGATTTTATGCATTATTTTTATTTCTGCCCAACAGTGATGTAGATTTAATGTATAAACAGTTGTATGTTTTAATTTTGACTAACGTTGGAATCAAGGCATGCAATTGTTGTTATTATTTATGTTCTCACTCTATATGAATTGTGTTTTCAGGCAGATACAACTTGATGGGTTGTATCAAAGAGATCCCCACTCTCAAAGGTGACAACTATACGGAGTGGAAGAAAAAGATTGACCTAGCCTTCATCTTGACTGAGGTGGACTGGGTAGTCACCTCACCGTGTCCCACTGAGCTTGTGGCACCATTGAGGGAGACAAACGAGGCTGATGCCGTTTGGACAACTAGAGAGAGGGATTTTGAATCCCAAAAGATGTCCCATGACCTTAAGCATAGGAAGTGGGTCACTGCCAATAAAAAATGTTTGGCTATGATAAAGAACACGATTGAGCCTGCAATTGTGGGCTCAATCCCAGAGTGTGACACGGTCACCGAGTACCTCAATAGAATAAAGAGTTAGTTTACTGGCTCTTCAAAGACATATGCTACCCAACTGATAAAGTAGCTGGTGACAGACAGGTACTCTAAAAATGGTGGCATAAGAGAGCACATACTAAGGATGAGTAATTTGGCATCCAAGCTAAAACCAATGGATCTGGCTCTCAAGGAAGAGTTCCTTATCCATATGATTTTTGCTTCCTTGCCAAAGGAATTTGACACTTTTGTTGTCAACTACAACATACAGCCCGAGAAGTGGGACTTAGAGAGGCTCATGGCTATGTGTGTGCAAGAGGAGGAGAGAATGAAAGCTACCAATAGTGTCACTATCAATTATGTGAAAGACAACAAGAAAAAGAATAATAATGCTAACTCCTCCTCAAAGTCAAAGGAAAAGGGTCCCATGCTGCATCAACCTCAGCAGAACAAGTTCATAGTAGAGAAAGACTAGTGTCTCTATTGCAAGAAGACGGGACATTATAAGAAAGATTGTCCCGATTACTTAAAGATGATCATGGCAAAGAAAGGGATTCCGTTCGACGAGGACTACGCAAAGAAGAGGAAGACACGTTAAAGTTGCAAATGGAGTCCGAGCAGATGTTGAAGCCGTTGGCGATCTTTCTCTAGAGCTTGCTGATGGCTTCACACTTTTACTTAAAGATGTACTTTATGTTCCCTCTTTACAGAGAAACTTGATTAGTGTTTCATGCTTGGACAATGATGGATATGATTACCATTTTGGAAATGGCAAATGAAAGATAATATTTAATAATGCATGTGTTGGTCTTGCTATCTTACAAAATAAGCTTTATTTGTTATCACTACGTGATGATGTGAATGTTGTATGCGATGATGGGAACGTTGCGTGCGACAATGAGAATGTATCCTCGTCTGCGGATGTAAACAGAAAACGAAAGAGAGCTCACGATGCATCATCGAAATTATGGCACTATCGTTTAGGCCATATTTCGAGGGGAAGAATAGAAAGACTAGTTAAGAATGATATTCTTCCTCCATTAGAGTTCTCAGATTTAGAACAATGCAGAGAATGCATAAAAGGAAAGTATGTAAAGAAAATTAAGAAAGATGCCAAACGAAGCGCATGAATTTTATAGATTATTCACACAGACATCTGTGCTCTGTTTCCTATAATGAGTGTGGATGGTTATGATTCGTTCATAACATTCACAGATGATTACTCCTATTATGGCTATATTTATCCAATCAAAGAAAGAACAGAAGCATTGGATAAATTTAAGATATTTAAGGCAGAAGTTGAAAACCAACACAATTTAAACATTAAGATAGGCAGGTCCAACCGTAGGGGGGGGAGTACTACGGTTGACATACCCCATATGGCCAAGTTCCTAGACCTTTTGCAAGGTTCTTACAGGAGAATAGCATAGTAGCCCAGTATTCTACACCGGGCGAACCTCAGCAGAATGGAGTAGCTGAAAGACGTGCACAGTATGATAAGTTACTCCACCTTACCGTTGAGCCTGTGGATGGAGGCATTAAAAACCACCATTCATATTCTCAATAGAGTACCAAGTAAGTCAACGCCCAAAACACCGTATGAGTTGTGGACAGGAAGAGTACCCTCACTAAACCACTTACGTGTGTGGGGGAGTCCTGCTGAGGCTAAAGTATTTAACCCAAATATTGGGAAGCTAGATCCCAAAATAGTAAGTTGCCATTTCATTGGTTACCCAGAAAAGTCAAAAGGTTTTCGTTTCTACTATCTAGACAGACATACAAAGTTTGTGGAAACAAGACACGCTGTCTTTCTAGAGGATGAAATGATGAGGGGGAGCATGGTAGCTCGAGAAATTGACCTTGAAGAGAAGCGGATGTATGCGACCACTCCGATGATTCATGAGCCATTTTTCTCACTACCTACTATCGTTGCACCAACAATGCAAGATACTGTGGTGCCAGCACCTATTGTTATTGCACCTGTGGCAACAATGAATGATGATGAGGAACCTGTTCTTCAGGATCCTATAGAACCTATTGCCACACATGAGGGGGAGCAACAACAACCTCAAACAGAAGATGTGCCAAATGTGGAGGCCCCTAGAAGGTCTCAAAGAGTTAAAAATCAGCTATTCCTGCTGACTATGAAGTATACAACACTGATGAATTTCAAATGGAGGATGATCCCACCTCATTTGAAGAAGCCATGAGAAGTGATCATTCATCAAAGTGGCTTGAGGCCATGGAAGATGAAATGAAATCTATAAATACCAATAAAGTTTGGGACTTGGAAATAATTCCTAAAGGAGCAAAAATAGTAGGCTATAAATGGGTCTACAAAATAAAACTTGACTCTCAAGGGAATATAGAGAGATATAAAGTGCGACTTATGGCAAAAGGCTTTACGCAAAGAGAAGACATTGATTACAATGAGACCTTTTCTTTAGTCTCATGTAAGGATTCCTTCAGAACCATAATGGCATTAGTGGCACATTACGATTTAGAATTACATCAGATGGATGTAAAGACGACATTTCTCAACGGGGACTTGAAGAAAAATATTTACATGGCACAACCAAAAGGTTTTATCATGTAAGGAAAATAATGAATGGGATGCCGCCTAAAGAAATCCATTTATGGATTAAAACAAGCTTCAAGACAGTGGTACTTGAAGTTTGATCGGACAATAAGGAATTTTGGGTTTAAAGAGAATATAGAGGACAATTGTGTCTATGCAAAGTTTAAGAATAGAAAGTTAATCTTCCCTATCCTGTATATGGATGATATCTTACTTGCTATTAGTGATGTCAGTCTACTACTGGAGACAAAGAAGTTTTTGTCCTTAAAATTTGATATGAAAGATCTTAGTGAAGCTTCGTTCATTCTAGGGATCGAGATTCACCGAGATAGAAGTAAAGGGGTTTTGGGACTGTCACAAAAGGCATACATAGAAAAGATCTTAAAGAAATTTAATATGCACAAATGTAGTCCCTCACCTGCTCCTATAGTCAAGGGCGACAGATATGGGGATTTTTAATGCCCCAGGAATCAGTATGAGATCGATCAAATGAAAATGGTTCCATATGCTTCAGCTGTCGGAAGCTTGTAATATGCTCAAGTTTGTACGCGCCCTGACTTGGCATTTGTTACCGGGTTACTTGGTAGATTCCAGAGCAATCCTAGAACAGAACATTGAAAATTAGTAAAGAAAGTCTTGCGTTATTTGCAAGGAACGAAAAACCTCATGATGACATATAGAAGATCATATTCACTCCATATAGTGGGATATTTAGATTCTGATTATGCGGGAGATGATAGAAAATCCATGTCTGGATATGTATTCACTCTCGTAGGGTGAGCTATTTCATGGAAAAGCTCAAAGCAAACCGTCACTACATCGTCCACAATGTATGCCGAGTTTGTAGCGTGTTATGAGGCAACGGGGCAGGTGAACTGGCTAAAGAAGTTCATACCCAGTTTGAAGGTGGTTGACGACATCTATAGACCACTTAAGTTATACTGCGATAATAATCCGACAGTACAGTATGCTTACAACAATAAGTCAAGTGGTGCTGCCAAACACATTGACATAAAGTATTATATTGTGAAAGATAAAGTCCGGGATCATGTCATAAGTCTTGAGTATATAAGTACCGAAAAGATGCTCGTGGATCCGCTTACAAAAGGCTTACCACCCAACGTGTTCAGAGAACATGTAGCCGGCATGGGTTTAAGGGAAAGCCTATAATTCCTGGATAAAAGAAGACCCAAAGTTAAGTATCTATTTCAGAACAGAGTGGTGTGTTGTAGTTGTTAAATCTATCGGCAATTGACCGTGACGATGAAACATGCTCTATGCGCTAATCTGTAATTGAATGAACAAAAGTAAATGATATGAAATTGAAAGATGATAGGAGATCAAGGGGGAGATTGTTAGATTGATCTCTAATCCCAAACTGAGCCCAACGGCCCAGTTGGGCCTTTGATCCACGTCCTGATCGGGGGGCGCCCAACCCACTATGGCTAGAGGGCCCCTGTCACACTGCGCAATATATAGAGGTGGGGACCGACGGCCCTGAGTACGAGGTTGACCGAGCTACAGTTCCCCACCGAAATCCCTAATTCGATCTAGAGGGTGCGCAGCCAGTGACGGGAAGCTCCACTGCTTTGCTGCCACCGAACTGCGCCATCGGACTCCACTGCCTTCGCCGACCCGCCGCCACCGGACCGTGTCACCAACGACCACTACACGACACCATTGCCTTCACCGACTCCATGGCGGACGCGAGCGGATCGTCCTCCAAGGGCACAGACGGTCAGCCCTTTCCATCCCTTCCTCTCCATCTAGATCTAGTAGTTCAAAGTTCTAGGGTGTGTTCATCATGTTTATAATAAGATGTACCCGCTAGATCTACGCCTAAGGTCATGTTCTTTTCAACAAAACAAAACTGGCCGCGATCCAAGCCGGAGCAAGCAAAGGCAAAAGGAGAGACCTCACAGACCGGCTCGGCCAGCCAGGCGCATGTCCTAGATGAACTCACCACAAACCCCTGTTTGTCCAAAACAAGCTAGGTTCCCCTGCCACACGTCGACCACGATAGACGTTGAAGCTTTGAAGAAGGCCTACACTTCAGGGTTGATTTTGATCGTAGTTGGGCCCAAGCACGCTCATGTACTCGAGAAAAAAAAGAAAAGCAACTTTTGGTTTGGACTTCGGGTGCTTAAGTAGGGATGGCAACGGGGCGGATTCGGATCGAGTGGAGTCTCTGTGCACCCAAACCCGAAACCCGAAACCAAAACCCAAAACCGCACCGAACACCGATTCGGGTGATAATCCGTCCCCAAAACCAAACCCGCGGATACCCGAAACCCGAATGGATACCCGAAACCTGCTTTGTATGACAGCATAGTAAGAGAAACAAGGACTTTCTATAAACATATGCATGATATATATACACTTATTCACATGTATAAACAAGAGGCAACAAATAATAAATATTTTTATGAGTCAACTTAAAATAAATTTAATAATATAAGTAAACAAGTTATTATTAGCATATTATAAAACATGAGTTTTAATGCCAAATAATTTATTTCGGATATGCATTGGATATCCACGGGTGGAAAGCTTAAGGTTATGGCTATGCTTGTGTGCTGCCAAAAAGTAGAATACCCATGCGTAGTATAATGGGTGAAAATAGTGAGATCCCAACCCGTTCCAAATCTAATTAATTATTTTTTAACTCCAACCCACCCCATTCCAAATTAACTAAGACCCAACCCTGCGCTTGCCTGCCTGCTTCGTTCCTTCTGCTGCTCCTCTTCCTGCGTTCGTTCCTTCCTGCTGCTGCTCCTCTTCCCTGCGGCCGATGAAGTTGGTGGCAGCGGCGACGGGGGCATAGGGTAGTGCAGGTGTGGCTCGAGGTGGCAGCAACATCGTCAATGGCGCCGCCGGAGCACAAGATCGTGACTGTGTGGATGGAGCGTGAGGCCAAGTGGTGCCGGGTCCGCCAGCCGGGGCAAAAGGAGGTGGGCTGGGGCACCGCAGCCGGAGGCGCCGTGTGCAGGCCGCCGCCGCCGCCGTGCAGCACCTCTTCCAGGCTGCCGCCGCCGCCGCCGCCGCCGTGCAGCACCTCTTCCATCAGCCTGATCGCTGGGCTGGCTGGCCAGCCCCCTCAGATGGCTACTATTTACGCGAATCAGCCAGCAGTACTTCTCTCTCACGTAAACGAACCAGCAACGATACGAACCAGCCAACCGAACAGGCCATGTCTTCAGGGGACTCGGCACCGTTTCCAAGCCCGGTGAGGTCCGGCACTGTCGCGACCGTCATGACATTGGACGTATTGGAGGATTGGAAAACCCAACCCGATTTGTTAGGAAACCCAACCTATCCCAACCCGTTTAACCTCTCAACCCATTACAACCCATCCAAACAGTTCCATAGCACAACCAATCCAAAAACTCCAATTATTACCCGACCCATTAGCAGGCCTAAAATAGAGAGACACTTTACAACTGTTTCAAGGAAGATAAAGAGCCTAAGTATGCTTCGTAGTTATTTTAACCAAACATATTACAATTTTTATAGCACATAACTCACGACAACCGTTCAACCAAACGGACCCTAACTGGCTTTCAACTTGTTATAGGTTACAACAACACGTACTGGTGGCACGCACGCGCCTCCTGCCCTTGATCTCGGCCGCGTACTGTACGTAGGCAGCTGTGTCCCAATGCAAGTCCCAACAGCCGCCGCCTCGTCTCTGTGGTTGGTGGTGGACCAAGCTAGCGCTCCTGCATGCGAGGCAGCGGCCTCGCGGCTCCACCGCGAACCCTTTGGAGGGCTAGGGTCTTTTTTGGCATGGCTTATGTCGGCTCCGGCTTTATCTATTTTGTGCAAATCGAAGCACTGTAGCGTGAAGCTGTTTTGTAAGCTAGGGTTAAAATGAATTAGAAGCCGAGAAAAACCAGTTTTTCTGGCTTCACCGACTTTGGCTTCACCGGTGAAGCCGTTTTGGATGAGCAGTTGTGGAATTGGTTACTTTCTCACGACGACCGGCACCGACCGGCAAGGGCCCGCTTTGACGCGTGCAGCGCGTGCTCGACCGGCAAGGGCCCGCTTTGACGCGTCCAGCGCGTGCTCGACCGGCATTGCGTCCAGCGCGTGCTCCAGAGGGCGTTGGCAACCGCAGACTACGATAACGCCAAACTCCTCCACGGCATCAGGGCCCGCTTTGACGCGTAAGTAATGCAGCTGATCCCTTCCTTCAATTCCCCGATTCGATTTGCACTTCAATTTTCTCATCTATACTATAATAAACCGATTTGATCGATTTCTATGATTTGCTTACTACGTGCTCTACTAAATTAATGCCGATTCCAACTGTTTGGTTATCTCGTGAAGGGCGGGATTGGACGTGCCACGGGTGGAGGTGAGGTTCCGCAACCTGACGGTGTCCACGGAGGTGCACTACGGCCGCCGGGCGTTGCCAACGCTCCTCAACTACGTCCATGACATTGCCGAGGTATGCATATGGTTGGTTTTTGCGGTTTAGATTACGTGTTGGGTAGGGCAAAGCTCGGATCTCATGCATCATTTGCTTGCTCGGATAGCGACTGCTGCTTCATGTCATCATGTGATTAAACTGTCCACGTCAGGACTTTTTAGCTCAGCCTATCAGCACTAGCCTTATGAATTATGATGCGTTGTTGCCAGTTTCCTTTTGAACGCTATGGGTTCTTAAATCTTGTCACGTGCAGTTACAGCTACCAGACGCAACTAATAATTTTGACATAAAACACTCATAGTTAGTTAGTTGACGATGAGTTGATCAGACGTACTTGATGAGGCATGCAACTGCAGTTACGTTGCAGGCATCAACAATTCCATACGCTGGTAGAATATATATGCTCTAGCTAGCTTGTAGCATTTTCATTTATGACTATATATATATATATATATATATATATATATATATATATATATATATATATATATATATATATATATATATATATACCATAATTTACATGACAATTGTGTACTTTTTTTTATCTTATTACACCTGCGAACCCTATGCTAATATATATATATATATATATATATATATATATATATATATATATAGAACTACTACCTGTAGCTGGCTACAAAATAACTTATTCTGTACCCACTTTGAATTACGATAATTACTATGTTAATTTACGAGATTATAGTAACTTTTTATTAGGTGGTTTACTATAACGTTATGGTAAATATCCCCATGTGTTATAGTAAGCCAACTATCGTAAATATGTATTGACATTATCGTTAATTAGTATATGAAATTATCGTAAATAGAGGTGGCTACAGAATAACTTATTTTGTAACTGACTACTATATATATATATATATATATATATATATATATATATATATATATCTTGGTGCAGAGGCTTCTAATTTGTTGCCATCTTTTACGTCCTAAGAAGACCAAACTCACTATTCTTGATGATGTTAGTGGAGTTCTAAAACCTGGGAGGTGAGAAACAATACTTCTTAATGCAGGTCTCTATATGAATGCAAACACATGTCACACTCCCAACTTAAATAGTTAAATTTACATCCGCATATGTAGGCACAAAAGGTAGTATATTTGCATGCCTATTGTGCAGTTGTGTGCTGACACTTGTTTCCTCTGGAACAATGTACTAGAAACGTATCTCATTTGGGGGTAGTTGATAAGTCATCCCCTATGTATCCCTGCTCTGTTTTCTCATCTATCTATATCTATATATACATATACAAATATAAAAAGAACGAGTCCCGATCTGCCAATACTGGTATTTAATGCAACTCATCTTGATCATGTGGTTATCTCTCTTCCACTTTTGATGCCAACATTTTGATTTTTTTCCGTTGCAATAATAACCTTAATGTAGTACTATACTAAAAACTTGTAGCTCGTTTTTTGTGTACCAAAATAATTTATTTCAGAATTCTTTTGTGTCATGGATTGCATGCACTCATTTATGAAGTTTTTAATAGGTAACTGCTGATGTTGTTTTCTTGTTTTGTTTTGTGTGGTGAAAGAATGACACTGTTGCTGGGGCCACCGTCATCTGGGAAATCAACGCTCTTGTTGGCCCTCGCTGGTAAACTGGATCCTCAGCTAAAGGTGACCTTGACATCTTCTCCCTGTTTGTGTGAATTGTTTCAATTTTCTGTGGGACGGGCTTGGGAGGGTTTTTTATTCCCTCACACAATCAAACCGGTTGCCTAATCTATCCCATTATTATGTTCTGTATCATTCTTGTCATTTCATTTACCTTCTCATATTCTGACAGAAAAGTGGAGAAGTGACCTACAATGGAACTTCACTTACTGAATTTTGTGTACAAAGAACTTCTGCTTATATCAGTCAGACAGACAACCATATTGGAGAATTGACAGTGAGGGAAACATTAGATTTTGCTGCAAAATGCCAGGGTGCAAGTGAAATCTGGCAAGGTAAGGCTCCCATTCTTGTGCTTTGCAAATACTTTGTTTAGTTCTGTTGTGATTACCCAAGGACACAATTATAGCCAAGGGTACGAATAAACTTGCATCTAGACTTTTCAAGGCACTTAATTAGTTTATTACTAATTCACATTTGAATGATTTTGTCACTTCTATTATTATCCATGCATTTCTACTTAATTAAGATAAAACAATTGGCTGTGGCTAGCTTATTACAACCCGAATGAGTGTGTCAAAGCATAAACTAGCTTGTGCGATAGAATTAACCTTTTTCCAGAAATTAAACGAAACTAAGCGGTAGCCAACAAAGATAATTCAGTTTTTTTCGTTTTATTTCATGACACGGTGAATTGCAGATTTGGTGAGGTTCATGCATCTTACATCAAGTATCTAATCTAACAATCTACAAGCAGATATTTTGACCTTTCCTTATCCCAAGTATCACTGATGGTGAAATAATGCCCTTAAGATTGTAGAATCGGGTCATATTCGCTTATCTTATAATCCATATTTTCAACTTATTTTTTCAGCTGGAACAATATTTTTCTCTCACAACAAATCAACCGAAACAGTGTTTCGGCTTATTTTTTCAGTGAAGTGAACGGGGCTTATATACTTCTGTTAAAGTTTAAGATCATTTCATGTTTATCATCAAGTTTGAAGCTCTCACCTTTTATTTTTGAGATCTTTTACGGTGGTATGTATCTATTGCGTTTTTTGTTAAAAACTATACCAATGCTTCTAATAGGAGCACAATGAACAATTTCTTTAAACTGCTCCGTTTTGTTATCATGTAATGGCTTAGGTGTCAGTTCAAAAAGTATCTATCTTACACACATTGTCGATATGTGTAGAGTGCTTGAAGGAGCTATGCGATCTTGAAGGGAAGAGAGGAATAAGACCAAATCCAGAAATAGATGCCTTTATGAAGGTTCTTATCTAATTCACATATAAACTTCTCATATTTCATTTTGTTTATCTACACAATATTTTGTTTTGTATGACCAGACAGCATCAGTTGGAGGACAGTGTTGGACATAATCTGCTGCTCCCCATTCTCTTCTTGGTTGGAGACTGGTCGGCTCGGCCGACCACTCCCTGTTGGGAGTTGGGGACTGATCGGCTCTACCGACCAGTTCCTGTAGCTTTAGCAGTATTACAATAGACCACCTCCAGTACATTAGTTGGTAGCTATTACATCAACCATGTCTTGGTAGTGGGCTGAGGTAAGCTTTGTATTGTTAGGAGTAGTTGGTATACTATGTACCTTAAGAGTAGGTAGTTGGTATACCCTGTACCTTAGGAGTAGGTAGTTGGTGTACTCTTATAATCAGGAGTAGATAGTTGGCCTAACAACTATGTACCTAGTAGAGGTACAACTAGAGTTGTATATATTCTATCCAAAGAGCAATGGAATACTTAGTTCAGTTGCCACAAACCAAAGGGTAGGGCTTCGGCCAACGCTGGTGCTTGTGCTGAGTGTATGTGCGCTGTTTCTCAATCTCTTCTTCTACTTCTAGCCATAGTGAGTGAGTGTGTGTGCTGGTAAGCTAGTTGCTTACCTGTGTAGGGCAGCTAGGGATCAACAGATAGAAACACAATCTTGTTACAGACTATGTTCTTAGAGTGCTGGAGTAGGTTTGCTTATGATAGTGAATTTTTAATGCAACCTTGTTAATGTTTTATAGTGTGTGTATATATGTGTTCCCCTTTGAGATGAGTTGCTATACAAAATAATAGAAAACAAAAATGCAAACTTACTTTTTACTGTACATGTATTTGTCATCAGCAGTTGTGATATCCACTTATTAGAATATTAACAGTCAATAAAAATTTTATCTTGATGTACGGAAAGGATGTAATATACCTAAAGACTTAGCCTTAGATAGGAGTGCTTAGAAAATAACTATTCGCGTGCCTAAACCTTGATTGCTTCTGCTGGGTTTCAACTCTAGCCTACCCTAACTTGTTTGTGACTTAAAGGCCTTGTTGTTGTTGTTGTAGTACTGAAAGGCAACTATAAATTTACTATGTCCATCCTCTCTATGACTAAGTTTTAAATGAATAATTCTTGCCTATATTAATCTAGAAATAGAGAAGTATTCTTAGATTACTAGACTTGTCTTTGTTTTTCATATTGGTTATGGTTACAAACCTACATACTCTTCTGACCTTTTTACTAATATGCGGTATGTTGATCTTGCAGCAGGGGAGGAGGGTGTGGACACTCAACTCATTGAAGTGGCTGGAACTGGGGTTAGTATACACATCTTTGAAATGTTGCTTGTTCAATCGCATATGGGTATATAAGTATATGTGGTACATGGCCACCTTATTCAATTGCCCCATCTCCGCAGCATGCTGCTGCCCTGTCTGTGCAGTGTGCTCCTGCCCCCTCTGTGCTGATGCTAAGTCAATGCCATTTCCGTGGCCATAAAACAGAGTAATAAACTTCACTTGCCTTTGTTTCTTTTATTCACGTATGTGATAAGTGAACAAAGTTTCTAATTAATGATATTTCTAATAGTTGAGGGTTACGAAGGCATCACATTCATCCTAGTCTACTACATGTATGTTTTTTTCTTCTGAATTTTACTTTCACCAAACTGCTATTTGTGCTAGATTTTGTCCATTGCCATCTAAATGTATCTAGTACCCTGCCCCTATTTAATCATACATCTTGTGGATGGATTACAGTTTTTGTATTTATGGTGTACCTTGTATAGGCTATGTTTAATTCATCATCCTATATGTTACCCTCCAGTGCCAGCCCATATACCAAGTCTGTATATTGCTTTGAGTTAGGTACTATCAGTTTACTTATGTATTTTATTTACAATGGTTTGGGACATTGAGCTTTCCTTGTTATGAAATTTAACTATTAATTTTAGAGAACCTCTTGGAGTTGATCTTATTGGCTATCTTTCTCCAACTTTGGTAAAAGTTGTCGCTAATCGGATATTCATATTTCATTTCAGGCCATCCTGCAAGGTCCTAGGAAGCGTACCTAATGGTGTTGACAAGATAAAAGTGCTGATCGAAGCTGTGTTTTGTTTTCAACCTATTAGAGATAAGACTATAAGCTCATCGTCAGTGAAATTTGAACAGTGGGCTTTAGGTGTTAGTGAGCCAAGCTTTTGATCACAAGTGGTGGATGTATGACTTTTGGTCGCATGAGGTAGAGGTAGGAATGTTGATGGTTTGCTCATGCACAAACTTTATGTCTGCAATGTACTTATATGATGTTGAATCTGATCAACCTTACATTGGGCTAGCTCATATATGAATGAATCGATGTCAATGCCAATGTTTTATGCTCATATTAATCAATGTCCTTGTATGTATGGTTAATGTATATTGTATTGAACGTTTGTGCATTGACAATAGATAATCAGCCTGTTCGCTTGTTGGTTTCAGCCAGCCCAAACTAGCCGGCCAACAGTATTTTCCTCTCACAATAAACCAGCACCAGCCAACCCAAACCAGCCCAGAAACCAACTAGCGAACAGGCCGAATTTGGGATTCATTATGTACTGTTGATTAGCAGTATATATATTGTCTCGATGTGAATGATTCGCGTTGGACTGTTAGTTGCTAAAAGTATTTATAGCTTCAAACTATTTGTCGGTATATATATAGCCCCTAAGGCATCAGGCCGTCGGTCGCTAAAAACATGTCGGTCGGCATAGGCTATACCGATGCCCCTTTCAGCGACTCCAACTAAGTGTCGGTATAGATCTATACCGACCGATGGTATGTCGCTATATTGACCTGTAGCGACCAATGTAACGTCGCTATTCTGGGACTGTGGTGTAGTATTAATGGACCATTTATAGAGGCGATATGATGGACCATCTTTACTAACGTCCCTATAAATTGATTAACAACAGCAGAAACGCGAAGATGTTCATGTCTGTAAATATTTTGGGAAAAAACAACAGAAAAGAGTATTTTTTGAAATCCTAGGACAAACCCTACTACATGACCTATTTGCCTTACACATTTCCTTTATCCCTTCCTACCACTACAATGTTTAGGAATCTTGTATTGAATATTTCGTCCTCTAAATAATTTTAAATGGAAAAAACTAACTATAAAGTTTTAGATCTTCTCGACCACTATTAAATTTTGGAATAGGTCTCCATCCATCACCGTTTGAAAATTTCAAAGATTTTAATCCCAAAGTCTAAATTTCACAATGAAACTCTAAATATTTTCAAATATAGAACTTGTCAACTACAAAGTTGTATTCGTGTTGACAACTAAATATTGGTATAGATCATGTCAACATACAAAGTTTTTTGAAAATTCTAAATTTTGAATTTTGAAATCTAAGAAATCTGATTTTGAATATCCGTAAAAAAGAAACCTGATAAAATTAAATGAATATTTAGGACTCTAAATAAATTTAAAAATCATCAATTACAAAATTATGGATCTCATTAACCAACAACTTTTGTACAGACTATGTCAACATCCCGGGTCATTTGAAAATTCTAAATTTTGAATTTCAAAACCTAAGAATTTAAAACAAATTTTGAGGACTCTAAATGATTTCAACACTTGTCAACTACAAAGTTGCAAATTTTGTTGAGCAATACAATTTTGATACTTCATCTGAGTTCATATGAAAAAAATATTTATAGAGGCAGGCCTCCTAAACCGTGTTTGTAAATTAATTTACACAGGTGACATTCCAAAAAGCCTGCCTCTATTAATTTATAATTATAACCACTTTTAGATGTGGTTTGTCGGTGTTTCGAGTAAACACCAACGTGTAAATTTGTATTATTGCGCGTTGGACCCGGATGGTGTGCTAAAAGACTCAAGATTTATACTGGTTCGGGCAGAATATCCCTACGTCTAGTTTGCGCTTGCTGCTCGTGTTATTAGCACTGGAAGGTTCATAGTAGGAGTTACAAATGGGCGAGAGAGGGACATGTTCCAAGTCTCTGATAGAAATGTTGAAAGGATGCTAAGAGCTTTGTTGCTGCTCAGCTATGTGTTATGTGATGCATGGTGTGTTCTATTGATCAGTCCCCCCCTTGATTGCTCAGCTATTGTTTTATAGACCAAGGGGAAGTAGGGATTAAAGATGGGAGAAAGAAAAAAAACCAGAGGCAAAGAAGGTCCTTCGAAGGTGCCGGGTCTTCTTTTTCCTCTGAGCGAGCCCTGTTGACATGGAAGACGGTGCCAGGGACAGCTCCATATGGGGTGCATGTCTGCTGATCCTGATAGGGCCGTGCTTTGGCTTGTTTAGCAAGTGGTCACGTCCCATCTCGCCCCGGCGAGCGGCGCGACGGACCAGGGTGCTGAACCGTGACCCTATGGGGAGCAGACGGCTCAGTGACACTACGTCCGTACTATAGATGATGTGAGTTTCCTCCTAGGACCATAGTGGTTGTCGTATGCTTCCATTAGGATCCGTGCTCGAGGGCAAAATGCTGGCGCCCATAACACTATAAGACAAATGTCAACGCCCACAACACTATTCGGGCTTCTAACATGCCTAGAAGGGCTTAAAGCGCCCGTCTTGTCATATCCTGACGGTACTTTCCTACAGGTATGTAGGGTATGGTCCTTCGGTATTGCAGTTGACTTGAGTGCCCCGTCTTATCTGCGCATGTAGTTATGAAGGAGCGGTGCACAGTCATCGAGCGACGTGGAGTTTGCCCTCAGACATCGGGCAAGGCGGAGCCAGCCCCCGGACATCGGGCGAGGCGAAGTCTGCCCTCAGACGTCAGGCGAGGCGGAGTCTGCCCTCGGATGTCGAGCGAAGCGGAGCCAGCCCCCGGACGTCGGGTGAGGTGGAGCCAGCCCCCTGGGGGTCGAGCGAGGCGGAGTCTGCCCTCAGACGTCGGGTGAAGCGGAGCCAGCCCCCGGATGTCGGGCGAGGCGGAGCCTAGCCCCTAGGGGTCAGGCGAGGCAGAGTCTACCCTCCGACGTCGGGCGAGGCGGAGCCAACCTTTGGGTGTCGGACGAGACAGAGTTAACCCTCAGTCGTTGGGCAAGAGGTGTAGTCACGTTCTTGCCTATTTGGAAGCATCAATGTTTGATGGTTATTAGCTCCTCCTTCCTTGGGTACCCCTAGTATTTGGTCCCTGATAGTAGCCCCTAAGCCCTCGGGTGTTTTGGACTAGAATCGTCCGGGGGGTGATTCGTCTTGCCAGAGGGTGCGCGCGAGCGCACCCTACGGGTGTAGCCCCCGAGCCCCCGGGTGATTCGGACAGAATCACCCGGGGGGTGATTCGTCTTGCCAGAGGGTGCGTGCGAGTGCACCCGTCGGGTGTAGCCCCTGAGCCCCCAAGTGATTCGGATAGAATCACCTAGGGTGATTTGGACCCTTCGTGGGTATGGTTGTGAAGTTTGGTGGTTGTTTAGCCAGATAGCTCAATTGGGATCCTGGTATCTCGTCCATGGGGATCCGGCCAGGGTTAGCCCGGCTGAGACTCAATCATGGGCCGAGACTCCCGTGAAGCTTATGCGCCTGAGTTTTGGCCAATCGCGGGCCCATCCTTTGTCGTAAGGGTGCCTTGGGATGGCCATTGAAACTATTGACGGGCCAGCCCTCGAACTCCTAGGACCAGCTGGGCTGAAGGAACACTTTTCGACCCATATCCTTTTGCTGGTAAAGAGTCCTGGTCTACCTAGGGAGGTGAAACATCTGGTGCGGCTTCGAAGGGAAAGGATAGGGATTGGGGGTGCATATCCCATATCGTGACGTGGTGGCAGATCATGGCAAGCGCATAGATCTAGGTGGACAATTGCTTTCCTTGCATCCGTTGCCCCTATAAAACTAAAGGGTTCGCCACCAGGGTTTCGTACTTTGCCTCCTTGCCTTTGCATCTACAACCTCCGTTGCCAATCGCCTAAGCCTCCCGCATCCGTGTTTTAGCCCTCATCAAATTTGCATCCACTACTCCAATCCTCCAATGGAGCTGTGGTGCCGTTCCGATATCACCCTCCAACGCCTAGAGGGCCTCGTTCGCCGTGGTCTCCTTTGCACGTGAACTACCTCCGAGGAGTGGTGGCTAGACAATGATGAGGACACGCCATCACCACCCGACAGCTACGTTGTGTCCTTCGCTCACTTCCATGAGTGGGGATTCACCTCCCCTGCCCACAAGTTTCTTTGGGGATTGCTGCACTACTACAAGGTGGAGCTACAACATCTTAACCCCAATGGAATCTAGCACATTGCGGTGTTTGTCGCCCTATGTGAGGGGTTCTTGGGGATTAGTCTCTACTTCGACCTGTGGTGGTACTTCTTCACCATCACCCTCCTAAAGAAACGGGAGAAGAAGCAAGAGCTGAACGTGCTGATGGGATGCGCCGGCATTTAACTCCACAACAATCGAGTCAGTGAGTACCCGCCGATGTGTCTGTCGACCTCCAACAAGGGGTGGCATTCGCATTGGTTCTACGTCAAGAACAACGTAGCCGCCCCCTTGTCAGAGTTCACTGGGTGCCTCATCGAAGAGGTTCTAGAATCGTGGAGGAGGTGGGGGGTCCTAGAGAAAGACAAGAGGAGAACCTAGGACCATCTCACCACCATCTGCATCCTGAAGGAGAGAGGCATGAAGGGGTTAGGGATCATCGATGCCTACCACACATGGAGGGTGGTGCCGCTGATGAGGAGCGCGCTTCCCCTACACATGATGGCGCCAGGGGTGTCCCTCAATGGGATGGTGCTAGCCGAGGGAGCGCTCTCCCCCTCTGAGGTGGCATAGTGCATCAAGGATGCAATGGAGCCTCCGTGGGACAACGCCAGTGCTATCCTTGATTTCGTGTATCCGGTACGGGGGCACCCCCCGATGTGACTGAAATTGGGGTACATCATCTTTGCAAGTTTTCTTTCCTCGTGCCTCCTTTTCCATTGAACTCTCAACCTCTAGATGCTGATGTTGAGATAGGACTAGCCCGAAGAAACTCATCCTTTCAGATCACCCAGCTCTGTTATAGAAGGACCTAGCCACGAAGGCGGCCAACCGCGCCGCTGCCGAGCAACAGCAGAAGGCGAAGGAGGATGAGAGGAGGAAGAAGCTGCAAAAGCTACGTGCGTGGGAGCACGGGGAGGAAATCGACAGTGATGATGATGACGATGAGGAAGAAGATGATGAAGTAGTTATCGACACTGAGTGGGATGACCTAGATATCGAGGATACGCTGATAGGTATCCACTCGTCTATGCAGGGACCCTTCCCGTTCCACACAAGGGAAGGTGCAGCCTGTGAGGTCAAAGGAGGCGGAGGCGGGCCAAACCATCAGCCTATCCTCAGAACAAGTAGGGGTGGGTGGATCTGCCACCGCACTCGAGGTGTCAGTGGAGGGGAGTGGCCCCGCCACCATGCCTCAAGAGTTAGCGAGGGTGGGTGGATCTACCATTGCGCCCGAGGTGCTAGCGGGGGTGGGCGGATCTGCCACCATGCCCGAGGTGCCGAGGGAGGGGGATAGCTCTACTGCCTGCGCCCCCCCCGAGTGCAAGGGAGTTGAGCCCCTTGGCCCAGAGCAAGGGGCGGGCACCAAATGGCCCCATCCTGACTAGGCGGAGCAAGGACCTGGGGGTTCGTCCCCCAAACGTATCCTGCGCCCAACGACGCTGATGTAAGTCATTGACTTCTCTATTTTTTTTCTATTTTTAGCGTGACTCACGCCTTTTGTTTCTTGTAGATTCCTAAGATGGGGCCACTCTTTGGCGCTGGCGCCCAAGAAGAGTGTCGCCATTTAGGCAAGACGTCGGCCGTTGCCTAACATCACTCTTGTTCCAGGCAAGAGCGAAGCCAGCGTCATAGCCTTGTTGGCCAGTCAGGCGCCGTCCGTGGTGGTGCCCGTGCCCTTGATGGATCAAGCGGATGCTAGTGCTGTAGGAGCGCCCTCGGAGGTCATCGAGCATCTGACGATGGAGGTGATGCCGCTGCCGACGTTGGCACGGACAGAGCTACCGCTAGCGCTTGTGGCGCCGACTATGGTGGGTGCCACGCCACCAGTTGAGGCCCTACCAATGCAAGCGGAGGTGGCCACAACCTTGACAAGCTAGGCATAGCTAGAGGAATCCTTGGTGGTGCTCGAGGAAGCAGCGCGATCCACACCACCAGCGGCCCAAGTGATGGCGCCCGACATGGGCTAGTTAGAGGGAGGCATGGCCGAGGGGTCCCCGAGCGCCGTGGCGGTGGTGGAGGGGACCAGCGGGGAGTCGCCCTTGGCCCTGATGTCGGGGGGTAGCCACTTGCCTGCTCAGGGTGAGCCACTGCTCCGATGGATGGATCCACAAGACTTGATGTCGATACTCTTCTCGCTCGACGATGCTACTAAGAGCATAGAGCGGTAGAGTCTCAACGAGGGGATCTCGGCCATGCTAGAAGCTCTAAACTAGGCCAGGGGCATCCTACGCGACGTCATCATTCCTACAAGCCGGGTATTCACTTAATCTCTCCTCTCACTTTCTTCTTTCTTCATGTATCTTTGTGTTTTGACATTGATCTTCTTTTAGTCCCTTATCGCTCGTAGCCGGGAGACATGCCAGTTCCTTTATGAGCAGAAGGAGAAATGGGACTGCCTCGATGAAGAGGCCTAGCTACGTGGGGATGTGAGTGCCCAGCTTGTGACACCTAATAGAGGGTGGTTGAGCTGACTCCCCTGGCCAAGGAGGTAGTCGGTCTCCGGTAGTGGGAGGCTGAGGCACATCGGGATGCAAAGGATGCCGAGAAGGCGTTCCAGGATCTATCGGTGAGGGTGTGGTAGGACGAGGAGGAGGCTGCTAGAGTTCAAAAGGAGTAGGACGAGCTGCTCTAGAGGGGCGCTGAGGCCCACCAGCAGATCCTCGACCTCCTAGCTAAGGTGGAGAAGGAGCGGGAGCTCAAGCTAGCAGCCGATGAGAGGTCTACAGCCCTACAGTAGAAAGCAAACCTAGATGCCAAGGCGGTTGCTCGGCTACATAGGGAGCGAGATGAGCTTCGTCAAACTATGGAGAGGCTTTGCTCGGAGCATGGCATGGCCTACAAGGAGTGCGACCAGGCCATCCAAGAATGTGACGAGGCGCAGCAGAGGATTAGCTCCCTCTAGGCCAAGCTCGGAACCACAATGACCTGAAGGCTAGAGGCCAAGAGTGTCTCCATCAGGCTAGTTATGGATCTTGCTAAGGCACGGAGGATCCTTTAGGTGGAGAGCGATGAGCATGATCTCCTATGCGCTACCGTCGGGGTGGTCTTCAATGACCTAGAGGTGGCTCGGTTGGAGGGGACCAGCTCGCTTGTGGCCTATGCCATAGATATTACGGTGCGGGTGCGCCAGCTCGAGAGGGAGGCTCTTTGCTCTAGGATCACCCAAGCCTTCGCCATCGCCCACTCCCACTACACCAATAGTATTGACTTAGAGACAATGAGCCTTGGCTTTGCGCCTAGCTACAAAGCCTCCGAGCTAGATGAAATAGAGAAGGTGGTGGCTCCTGTCGCGTGGATCCTGGCGAACAAAGTTGAAGATATAGTTCTCCCCTGGAGGGGATAGTTAGTCAATTAGGTTGGGTGATATCGAATGAGCATCATTATACTCTAGACAATTGCCAATCCTTACATATCATAAGAACAAATTTGTAACTTCATTATTTTGTTTTTGTTTGATTGAATTTGTTTCCTTCCCTTTTTGTATGTGATATGAGAAGGCTCACGTATTCTGACCCTTCCATTCATTAAAGCCATAGGGCCTGAGGTGTAAGGGGAAAACTTCGATCGTGTCGGTGAGCAAAGACACCGTAGCCGCCGAGGCGTAGGTGTTTTGTAGTTCAACCAAGCCTAATTAATCATTCGTTTCCACAAACCTTGCCACTAGGCATAGCGTAAAGAAGGGGTCTGGCACAGTGATTGTTTCAAAAAAAGTATACTTATTCCCTTATCAGCCCCCGAGTGAGATCCGACCCCATGCTGTTGCTGGGGTCGGATGTCGCTGAAAATCAAGGGGAGGATAACGAAACTTAGGAGAATACATCTCTTGTATTTGCATGTACCCTCACCCTAGGATCTTAGCTATCATTTTGTGACCATGCGTTAGGTCTCCTTGTAAGTCCAAGCTTCCTTGAGCCCCTATGTGTGGCGGGGATTTGGTCAAGGGTTAGATCGTTTTTTGTGACTGTCGCCCCATCTGTAGTTTCCGCAACATGAGGGGTTGAGTTAACATCATTTGCCTTGATGGCTCGGGTGACACGCTTGATGAGCTCGGTGACGGGCATGTTCGAACTGAATTCAATTCCGTCGCTTGTAACGGGGTCGGCAAAGCCCTCAGGGGGCATTCCATTGCTCCTTAACCCACCTTCCAATAGATTCCTCTCAATGGGGAGTCAATGGGGAGATGACCTTGTTCGCTTCTAGGTGGGACGGGTGAAGGCCATTAGGGCTCATCTGCGTTTTCTCCTCTAGCTCTGTTTGATGTGAGGCGGCCTCAGGCCCTTCGTGGGTGGCCTTCAAACCTCGGTCTCTCGATCTAGGATCAGGCAGCTCGAGCCCCTGAGCCCCTTGGAGTTCAATAGGGGTCAGCCTTGTTTCATGCATGACCCTATCCTCAGTTTTTGCAACTGGAGGGGCTGAGCTAACGACACTTGCCTCGATGGCTCGAGTGTTGCGCTCAATGAGCTCGCTAACGGGCACATTCGAGTGGAATCTAGGTCCGTCATCCACTGACAGGGTTGACAGAGCCCTCATGTGGCATTCCACTACTTCTTAACCCGCCTCCTGATAGATGCCCAAGCCATTCGATAGGCTCGAGTGGCCTGTTGGCCTCTCCTCGATAGAGATTCTGTGGGCTTGGGTCAAGGTTAGAATCGAACGAGAAAGGTCGAGATGTCCCTGTCCGCTTCTAAGTGGGGTCGGGCAAGGCCACTGGGGCTCATCTTGGTTTTTCTCCCCTAGCTCTGTTTGACATGAGGTGGCCTTGAGCCCTTCACGGGCTAGCCTTCAAACCTCAGTCGGTTGCCATTCATATCGAATGAGATGACTACCGCTTCATGACACGACGCGAAGCGTTGTGATGCAGCAATCACATATGCGATTCTGGGATGTTTGAGATAAGTGTATGAATGATTATAAAGAAATAGCGGGGGTCGATAATGTTACCTTGATGGCATGAGTGATGGGTTCTGTGAGCTCTTTACCAGATATGTCTGTGCAGAGTTTGGGTCCGACGTCTGGAGTAACCTGCATAAGCCTCCTTTTCTTCCGTATTTGTCTCTAGGTAGCGACATGAGCCATGTGGTTGATTCGGGCAACATGACAGCCTCTCCTTGGTGGAGATTCTATAGGTAGTCCCCTCCAAGTCCTTCCCGAGAAGGTGGAGGTTAAGGTTTGGACTATAGAGACAAGAACTCTGATCATGCTGGTGGACCAAAATGCCATAGCCACTGGGGCGTAGGGTCCTAGCGGTATGACCAGGCCTACTCAAAGTTTGGGCCCACACACCGCGCCTCTAGTTTTTTAAACATAAGGAGGGGCCGAGCGAAGAGAATGTCTAACGAATAGACACCCTTGCTGGCCCTCGAGCAATTCCCGACCCCCTACCGTTGCTGGGGTTGGAGGCTCGGTAATGGAATTAATACATAAAGTAAGCAAGTGAGGATGCTTATCTTTCGACAGCGGTGTTGAGTTGTCTGATCGACCTAGGCACTGGTTTTACCTTGATGGTAAGAGTGATGGGTTCAGAAATCCTCCCCTTGATATGAGCATGACCCTACTTGCTCCTTATCTGTTTCTTATTAGTGGTCAAGCCATACGACCGACTCGCATTACCTGTTGAGACAAGATTTCCCTACAGAAATAGAGGATGAGAACATCCCATGCAAGAATTTAGTTAGGCAGATAAGCCAAGCATCAAATTTGCTCAAAATGATGAGCTCTTTGTTATAGCAAACAACTTTTTAGCTCTTCTCCCTCTTTTTGTAAAGAAGGTTTAGTGCATTCCGACCCTTCCCACAATCAAGGTCATAAAAGCTCAGAGTGCGGGTGAGCAAGCTCTGATCACACTGGTGAGCAAAGGCGTCGTAGCCGCTGGGGCGTAGGTTTCACGTAGTCTGCCCAGTTTTACTCTGAGCTTGTTCCCAAAATCCCAGCTTCAAGGACTTAACATAAAGAGGGCAGACACAGGGAATTTTTGCAGGTTAAATGTACTCATATCAGCCCCCGAGTGAGGGTCGACCCCCTGCTATTTGCTGGGATCAGATGTCATGAAGGGTCGAGTTTTGATAACAAAATTGATAAGTAAAAAGTGTGCATTTATTAGGGGTAAAAGTGACATAGCTGCTCGATGTTCCTGGCATTGGTGAAGACCTCAACGTCGATGGTTTTCAGCTTGTAGGTGCCTAGCCAGAGTACCTCCACGATGACGTATGGTCCCTCCCATAGCGGGGAGAGCTTGTGGCGGTCCTTGTTGCTCTGTATGAGATGGAGGACTAGGTCCCCAACATTAAAGGTTCAGCCCCGCACTCGTCGGCTGTGGTACCATCGCAATGCCTGTTGGTACTCTACCGAGCGAAGGAGGGCGATGTCGTGTGCTTTGTCCAGCTGGTCCATGGCATCCTCGTGGGATGCCTTGGCTCCCTATTCATCATATGCTTGCATCCTTGGTGCTCCATAGTTGAGGTCAGTTAGGGAGGACAACCTCGAAACCATAGACTATGAAGAAGGGCTTATAGCCGATGGCTCGACTGGGGGTTGTCCTCAGGATCAAAAGTACTGAAGGAAGTTCAGTGAGCTAGCGCACACCAAATTTATTCAACTGGTTGAAGATCCTAGGCTTAAGGCCCTATAGGACCATGCAGTTTGCGTGCTTGACCTGCCTGTTCGTTTGGGGATGCACGACGGTGGCCCAATCGACCCAGATGTAGTATTCATCGCAGAATCGAAGGAACTTCTTTCTAGTGAATTGCGTGCCATTGTCCATGATGATGGAGTTTGGGACTCCAAAGCGATGGACTATGTTGAGGAAGAACATCATGGCCTGCTTAGATTTGATCATGGAGATCGGTCGAGCTTCTATCCACTTGGTAAGATTGTCTATGGTGATAAGCAAGTGAGTGTAGCCCCCGGGTGCCTTTTTGAGTGGTCCAACTAGATCAAGTTCCTAGACTATGAACGGCCAGATGATGGGGATCATCTAGAGCACTTGGGGCGGTAGGTGAGTCTATTGAGCATAGTACTGGCACCCTTCGTAGGTGCGTATGATTTGTTCGGCATCGGCTACCGTGGTAGGCCAATAGAAGCCCTATCGAAACATGTTTCCGAACTAGGGCTCTAGGCGCGGTGTGGTGACCGTAGACCCCATGGAGTGCTTGGGGCGGTAGGTGAGTCTATCGAGCAGTAGTACTGGCACCCTTCGTAGGTGCGTACGATTTGTTCGGCATCGGCTACCGTGGTAGGCCAATAGAAGCCCTATCGGAACACGTTTCTGACCAGGGCTCTAGGCGCAGCGTGGTGACCAGTAGACCCCACCATGGATATTGCTCAGCAAATGCTTCCCTTACTCAAAGGGGATGCAGTGCTGTAGGATCCTGATGTGGCTTCGCTTGTAGAGTTCGCCCTCCATAAGAACAAAGGACTTGGCATGATGTGCGAGCTGTCGAGCCTCCATCCTATACATCGGTAGTGTGTTACAAAGGAGGTAGCCGATGTAGAGCGTCCTCTAGTTGACCAGAGGGTCAGGGCTCTGTCGTTGGGTCCTCTTTGAGCTCCACGACTTCGGGGCCAGATGTAGCTGACGGTTGGTCAGCCCCCGGGCTAGGATTGGATGGACCATCACCATCTTGTTCTAACCCCTTGTAGCGAACCAAGGGCTTGTGCTGGTCATTGGCAAAGACACCCATTGGCACCGGCTCTAAGCCGAATGCTGCTTTTGCAAGCACATCAGCCGCCTCATTGAGGCGCCTCAGGATGTGATTGTGTTCGAGGCCATCGAACTTGTCCTCCAACCGGCAGAATTCTCGGCAGTATGCGGCCATCTTGGCATCGTGGTAGCTTGACTCCTTCATGACTTGGTCGACGACTAGCTGGGAATCCCCTTGAAACATTGAGGCCTCAGATGCCCAATTTGATGGCAATGCGTAGGCCATTGATGAGCGCCTCAGTATTCGGCTATGTTATTGGAGGAGGGGAAATGGAGACAGGACCATGTACCTCATGCGTACCCCAAGGGGCGACACAAAGACCAGCCCTACACTAGCGCCCTTCTTCATCAGTGATCCATCAAAGTACATTGTCCAGTACTCTTGATCAATGACTGCTAGTGGCATTTGGACCTTGGTCCATTCTGCGACAAAATCAGCCAATAGCTGGGACTTGATGGCCGTCTAGGAGGCATACACAATGCCCTGACCCATCAGCTCGAGCACCCATTTCGCGGTTCTTCCTGTGGCGTCCTGGTTTTGGATGACCTCGCTTAGGGTGAAGGACATCATGACCATCATTGGATGTGTCTCAAAGTAGTGGCCTAGCTTCCTCCTGGTGATGAGAACAGCATACAGAAGCTTCTAGATTTGGGGGTAATAGGTCTTCAAGTTAGATAGGACCTCATTGATAAAGTACATAGGGCGCTATACTTTGAGGGCATGCCCCTCTTCTTCCTGCTCTACTACTAGGGTGGCACTGACCACTTGTGTGCTAGCCATGATGTATAGCAGAAGGGGTTCTCCCTCGGTGGGAGGAACCAAGATCGAGTCCTTTGTCAGGAGCTGCTTAACCATGTCAAGTGCTTCCTGGGCCTCGGAAGTCCATTCGAAGTGATCGGCCTTCTTCAGAAGTTGATAAAGGGGGAGACCTCATTCGCCGAGGTGTGAGATGAAGCGGCTGAGTATGGTGAGGCACCCCATAACCCGTTGTACCCCCTTTATGTTCTGAATCAGGCCCATCCCTGTGATGGCTAAGATCTTCTCTGGGTTGGGTTCGATGCCACGCTCAGAGACGATGAAACCAAGCAACATGCCCCTGTGGACCCCAAAAACACACTTCTCGGGATTGAGTTTGATGCTGTTTGCTTGGAGTTTTGCAAAGGTCTACTCAAGATTAGCTACAAGGTGGTTAGCCCATTTGGATTTGACCACGATGTCGTCAACATAGGCCTCAATGGTCCACCCGATGAGGTCCCCGAAGCACCTGAGCATACAGTGCTGGTATGTAGCCCTAGCATTCTTTAGATCGAATGACATTATGACATAGTAGAACAATCCAAAGGGGGTGGTGAAAGATGTCGTGAGCTGGTCGGACTCTTTCATCGCAATTTGATAGTACCCGGAGTACGCATCAAGGAAGCAGAGGGTTTTGCACCCCGAGGTAGAATCAACTATCTAGTCTATGAGCGGCAAAGGAAATGAATCCTTTAGGCATGCTTTGTTAAGACCCTGTATAGTCAACACACATCCTCCATTTCCTACTCTTGTTTCGTACAAGAATGGGATTGGCCAACCACTCTGGGTGGTGCACTTCCTTGAAGAATCCGGCCATAAAAGCTTTGTGATCTCTTCATCGATGGTCCTGTGTTTCCCCTCATCGAAGCAATGTAGGTGCTGCTTTACTAGCTTGGAGCCTGAATGGATCTTCAAGGTGTGCTCAGTGAATTCCCTCAGGATGCCTGGCATGTTCGAGGATTTCCATGCAAAGATGTCTTTGTTGGCATGGAGGAAGTCGATGAGCATGTTTTGCTATTTAGAGGAAAGTGCGGTGCCAATGTGCACCACCTTGCCATCGAGGCTGTTGAGATCTACAAGGACCTCTTTGGAGCCTCCACAGGCTCAAAAGACTAGGTCAACTTCTTGGGGTCAGGCGCTTTTTCGGTGACCTCCTTCTTGATGGCGGCGAGCTCTCCGGAGGCGACGATTGCTGCGGCATGATCACAACACTCGACCTCGCACTCATAGGTATGCTGGAAGGAGGTGCCAATGGTAATGACCCTACTGGGGCCTAATATCTTTAGCTTGAAGTAGGTATAGTTGGGGACGGCCATGAACTTCGCGTAGCATGGACGTCCTAGGATGGCGTGGTAGGTTCCGGGGAACCCGACCACCTCAAAGGTGAGGGTTTCCATCCTATAATTGGATGGATCCCTGAAGGTAACATGCAGATCAATCTGCCCAAGTGGCATGGCCTGCTTTCTGGGCAAATGCCATGGAAAGGTGCTCTGGTTGGGCGGACGCGTGTCCGGTCGATGCCCATTTCATCGAGCGTTTTGACATACATGATGTTGAGGCCACTGCCTCCATTTATCAGTATTTTGGTGAGCTACTTTATGCTGATGATCAGGTCAACCACAAGCGGATATCTCCCTAGATGTGGGACGCTCTTCGGGTGGTCGGTCTGATCCAAGGTTATGGCGGACTCTGACCATCGGAGAAAGGCAGGTGTGGCCGGTTCGGTCGTATAGACCTTGCGGCGTGTGACCTTCTGATGGCATTTAGAGTTGTAGGCTGCCGATCCTTTGAAGATCATGAGGCACCCATCCGGTATTGGAAAGCCTCCATTCTTCCCCTCGATGTCATCTGTGGTGGGGTCTAGGTCCTTCCTATGCTCCCCTTTATTGGAGCCTCTAGACAAGAACCGCCTCATTAGGCTATAGTCCTTGTACAAATGCTTAACCAGGAAGGCATGGTTTGGGCATGGTCCCTCGAGTAACTTTTTGAAATGGTTTGGAGTGCCCTCTATGGGCTTTCGACCACCCCTGCGGTTAGTGGCAGCCATGAGCAAGCCCTCGCGCTGTTGCTTCTTGTTCTTCCTTTTGGCGGAATGATTGGAGGCGCCTTCGCCGGTGCCCTCATCCTGCCTTGCCTTGCCATTGAGACAATCGAAGATCACTCCGACCACTTCTTCTCCAGAGGCATGGCTGGTGGCAATGTCTAGGAGTTCCTTGGTGGTTCATAGACCCTTGCGTCCTAGCTTATGTACCTGAGAATCACAGGTAGTCTTGGATAGGAAAGCTCCGATAACGTCGGCGTCGACGACGTTAGGTAGCTCATTACACTGCTGGGAGAAGCATTGGATGTACCCACGAAGGGTTTCACTGGCCTTCTATCAGCAGTTCTTGAGGTCTCATGGGTTCTTAGGGCACTTGTATGTGCCTTGGAAGTTCCCCACAAAGATCTCCTTTAGGTTAGCCCAACTCTAGATTCTATTGGACGGCAGGTGTTCTAACCACGCTCATGCTGAATCAGCCAAGAATAGTGGAAGGTTGCAGATAATGAAGTTGCCATTATGCGCACCACCGGCTTGGCAGGCAAGTCGATAGTCTTCGAGCCATAGTCCGGGGTTTATTTCCCTAGAGTACTTTAGGATATTGGTTGGTGGTCGGTACCTCAGTGGGAAAGCAGCGTTGAGGATGTGACAGCCGAAGGCCTAAGGCCCTGGTAGGCTAGGGTTTAGGCTTCGGTCCTCGTTGCTGTCGTAGCATCCACCACGATAAGGGTGATAGCCACAGTCTGGCTCCCTCTCTCGGGTCGTCGTAGGCACGTCTATGGGCGTCGAGGGTGTTGCATGCGTCATGGTTGTGGCCGAGACACTGATGCACTAAGACCATGGTGCATTGCCTACTTCCTTGCGGCTCCTAGTGGATTGACGCGTCCCTGCCAAGGTGCTCTAAGGGCATGCGCTAGCTGGCATCGAGCTCGCATCACTGAGACAATGAGCTTTTGGCCTGCTGCGCTGCCGCACACTCGAGCAGCGTGTGAATCTCATGGTGGGCTCGATGATCCTCGGGCGTCACGGCCTCTGGAAGGCCATGGAGCAAGGCCACCATGGCGGCGATGTTCTGGCTCGCACAGGCAAAGTGAGGGCGGGCTTCATCATCGGCGATGATCATCTGGTTCACATCGCGGGCCATGGCGTGAGCACGCCCACCATCTCCACTGACGCTCAATCTCCTAATTGAGCTTTGTGCATTCCTGCTCGAGCTAGAGTCATGCTTCCTCGATCTCTCAGTGTCGAGCTTTTAGCTACTCCACTGGCATGTGTGGCAGAGCAACTATCTCCCTCTTGGCTTCATCATCGAGGTCACTTGTTGGGGTAGCCTCCCCCTTGTGGATGCTTTCAACATGTCCCTCTAGGGTACCCGTCATGAAGCATTCACAAGAGGGGTGATGGCTACCCCTGCTGGAGTTAGAGCTAGTGGGTGATTCTGGCTCCTTAGCCAGGAGGTCATGGAAGGATTTCATGACATGTTTGATCACCCCCATGAATTCGTCAATCAGTGGGAGGTGGAACCATGCGTTAAGCCACAAGGTGGCTAATGGTCGCCATGGCATTGTAGAGACCAAATGGAAGCACTGTCAGGGTGCTTCATATGTGGTGTTTTGAAGAGAGGGGTTCCCCTCTGGCGAGCCATGCCATGACATTGGCGTCAGAGAAGGTGAGGTGGGGTGGGTCTTCCCTGGATGGCTAGGGTCCTAGGGAGACACCGAGCTAGGTGCTCAAGGCTCCTAAAGTTGAGGCCGATGGAAGGGAGCGGTTGGATGGTGGCGTGAGCCAACGCCAACCTTCCTCCCACTATGATGATGAAGTCTAGGTCCCCGAAGCGCACATGTGCTCCCAGGACCTAGCTGATATCATGGATAGCCATCTGTGGCCTAGTGTTATTGTTGAAACACGCAAAGGTCCCCTACCTGGTGCGCCAACTGTTGGTGTTTTGAGTAAACACCAATGAGTAAATTTGTATTATTATGCGTTAGACTCGGATGGTATGCTAAAAGACACAAGGTTTATACTGGTTTAGGTAGAATGTCCCTATGTCCAGTTTGTGGCTGTTGCTCGTGTTATTAGCACTAGAAGGTTCATAGTAGGGGTTACAAATGGGCGAGAGAGGGATAGGTCTCAAGTCTCTCATGGAAAGGTTGAAAGGACGCTAAGAGCTTTGTTGCTACTCAACTATGTGTTATGTGATGCGTGGTGTGTTCTATTGATTAGTCCCCCCCAACTTAGTGAGATGCCCTGCCTTCCCTTTTATAGACCAAGGGGAAGCAGGGATTACAGATGGAAGAAAGAAGAAAAATCAGAGGCAAAGAAGGTCCTTCGAAGATGCCGGGTCTTCTTTTCCTCTGAGCGAGCCCTGCTGACATGACAGACGGTGTTAGGGACAGCTCCATGCTAGGTGCATGTTTGCTGATCCTGATAGGGCCATGCTTTGGCTTGTTCAACAAGTGGTCACATCCCATCCTACCCTAGTGGGTGGTGCGACGGACCAAGGTGCTAAACCATGACCCTACGGGGAGCAAATGGCTCAGTGACCCTATGTTTGTTATTGTAGATGATGTAAGTTTCCTCCTAAACCGTAGTGGTTGTCATATGCTTTTGTTAGGATCTATGCTCGAGGGCAAATGTTGGTGCCCATAACACTGTAAGATAAATATCAGTGCCCACAACACTGTTCGGGCTTCTGACATGCCTAGAAGGGCTTAAAGTGCTTGTCTTGTCATATTCTAACGGTACTTTCCTGTAGGCATGTAGGGTATGGTCCTCGATATTGTGGTTGACTTGAGTGCCCCATCTTATCTACGCATGTAGTTATGAAGGAGCGGTGCTTAGTCGTTGGGCGAGGCGAAGTCTGCCCTCGGATGTCGGGCGAGGCAGAGCTAGCCCCTGGACGTCGAGCGAGGTGGAGTCTACCCTCAGACATCGAGTGAGGCAGAGCCAGCCCCTAGGGGTCTGGTGAGATAGAGTCTACCCTTAGACATCGGGCAAGGCAGAGCCAGCCCCCAGACATCGAGCGAAGCGGAGCCAGCCCTCGAGCATCGAGCAAGGCCTCAGACATCGGGCGAAGTGGAGCCAGCCTCCCAACGTCGGGCGAGGCGGAGCCAGCCCCCAAGGGTTGGGCAAGGTAGAGTCTACCCTTAGACATCGGGTGAATCAGAGCCAGCCTCCAAACATCGGGCGAGGCAGAGCCAGCCCCCGAGGGTCGGGCGAGGCGAAGTCTGCCCTTAGACATCGGGCGAGGTGGAGCCAACCTTTGGGGGTCAAACGAGATAGAGTTAACCCTCGGTCATTGGGCAAGAGGTATAATCATGTTCTTGCTTGTTCGAAAGCATCAACGTTTGATTGTTATTAGCTCCTCCTCCTAGGTTACCCTAGTATTTGGTCCCTAATAGGTCTTCTCAAGATATCTACCTTTAAAAATCCATTTATATGATGGTTGTTTCTTTGGACTGTCTTCATAAGGCCCTGTTTGGATCCACCAGCTAAATTTTAGCTGGCTAATTTTTGTTGTGGTGGATCCTATAAACAACCCATCCCATTAGCAGCTAGAAGGCCTCACAGCTAATGGTAACCACTGCTGGTCACTTTTCCTGACTCCCAAGGTTTGGCCTTTAGGAACTCGCAATACCGCTTCATGACTCGCCCTCGCCCTCGAGTCTCGTGACTCACAGCGCTGCAGCCCCTGCCCTCACCCTGCCTCCACCACCACTGGCCCCCCTTCATTCCCCCTTCAACATCTCACTAGAGGCCAGAGGGAGTGGGGATCCATCATTTTTAATATATTTTTTTCTAGTAGATCGAGTCTTTAGGGTTAGGTCTCTCCATGCCAAGTTTCTTGGTATTGGAGATTTATCTCCTCCTCCTCTTCCTCTCCGGTGATGGTGAGGGGGTAGGCTAGATCTGTTTTCTCCATGGTGGCTTTGTTCAAGATGATGGTGACAACTATGGCGTCAACATCTTCCTCGACATGATGACATGGAGATTTTTCTTTCCAAACATGGGCATCAATGTGGAAATGATGTCGCCACCATAGAATAATTTTCTCCGGTCTCTTCTCTATTTTGTTGTGGTTAGATCTAGCCATAATAAAGGACTAGGGAGAATATATTTTAGATCGGTCTTCCTAGTTCTTCGGTGGCAGAAAGAAGAAAAAGGAAGACATAAGAAAGAAGAAGTTCCTCAAGTCTACATGCAGGAATGTTGGCCATCGTTCGTTGGGCATCTGTTCTTAGGCCTTTTGCCATGTGTTTGCTTGTGCAGTCATCCATACAAAGCGTCATACAAGTTTGGATTTGAGTTTTAGAGCTATTCACAGCGCAGGTGAAAGGTCTTTGTTTGGTTTTGGTAATTGAGTGACAACCTTAGGTGGACTAATATATGTAAGATACACAGGTGATTAGTCCCAAATTACTTGTGTGTGAGCAATATATGCCATGGAGGTGAAAAAGGCTCAGAGATGTTGCAAAGCTCAGACATGAGATGAAGGAGCTCATTGCACATGAGACATGACATTGAGTCATGTGATCAAGGTGGAGAAGATCAAGACATGACCGATTGCAAGTGTGAAGGGCAAGTTGAGTGATGACTTGGCGTCGATTGTGGCAGAACCGCCCGAAATAACACACCTTTAGAGGCGCTCGTCTTCCACTAGACACTAAGCACTCCGAAAGCAAGCTATATCGGACGGTTCCATCGAGCACACCCTAAGGGAAAACTCGAACAATCCATTTTGTTTCTCTAGGATCCAATAATACGAACGAGTTTACAATACTTAGTTCATTTCATACAACAAGAGTTCTCAGAAATACATTATTACAATACCAAGTTTAGAGTGTGGAATTTAAACAGCTGAATTGAAATAAACATCTAACGACAAGATACAAGGATCCGTCTGTGCCCACCTAAAGAATCCTCCACATAATAGCTACTCCTCAAGCCGCACCTGCAACAGGGGTAAATAAACCCTGAGTACACAATGTACTCACAAGACTTACCCGACTAGTGGGAATAATTTTCTGACTCCAAAGGATATGATAAGCTTTATGGTTTGCTGGGTTTCCTTTTGCGAAAAGCAACACTAGTAGTGAATCCTTATGTAGATGTTTTATTAGCAGTCATGATTAGTTCATTAGCTAACCATTCTATGTAAGCACTTGTTCTACTTTCAAGCAAGAGTTGAGCAATCAGATCCATTTCACCATCTTTCATCTTCTAGCTATTACTACGGTGCTAGATCGTAGACAAGTCGTACTGTATCACACGGCGATTCGCGAATCAATGTAGCCCAGCTGGGTACCCTAAAACATATGCCCCGCTTGTACCCCAAGCACAAGCAGGACCAACCCACCACTCTCCTGTCAAGGGGTCTAGGTCCCTGTCCAAACTTGGACTCCAAGCCCCCACACCTGAGTCCTAGACTCAGTATGGTGCTTAGACCTCCACCATCCCCGCCTCCAATTAGTCGGTCTAGAAAGAGCTAGAACCCACAACAAGAGAGCAACAAGCCTTTTTGCCCCCATAAGCAAGTATGTGCTCAAGATAATAAGTTTGTGACCTGACTAGAATCTAATGCAACGGCCGGTCCTTAACCGACATGGACAGGAAAATTAGTGTAACCAAGCTATGCTCCATTGGCCACAGAACATAACCTCTTACACCCACCAATACCTGTACCATATCCCTACCCGGTCTCCATTTCCTTTCACCATTTTATCATGAGAGTAATATTAATAATCACCTATTGCGAGTTACAGAAGGTTACTCATGCTACCGAAAAACCTAAGCATAGCAACTACATGGCCTAAGCTAGTAGGACTCATAGGTAGGTATATCTATGCATGTAGTTTCAACAATAAGCCTATAACGTAAATGCACATCACTTTTATATATATATATATATATATATATTCAGTGATTATTCAAAATAAGGGTTACGCACCGGGGCTTGCCTTGGGTAGGTGGGGTGTCAGCTTAGTCAGTCAGTGGCGGCTCTAGGACCTCCTTCGGCACGAGAATCTTCTCCTCGTACTTCTCAATGATTTCCTCGAACTCGTGATCTCCGATGGTCATGATCTCCGCCAACTCGTTCTCTACATGCATGCGATGATGATGCAACACTTAGCATTTCGGCAACAGCAACTCTTAAAATAAGAATACACATGGCAAGCTACTAAGTTAGCTCTAATGACTAAGATACTAAGCTAACTATCATCTTCATCAAGTAAAGTGTTGGGTTCAATTAACAAACACATTGCTTTACAAATGAAGGATATATCTTTATTTCTACTAATGATTTAATATATATTTGAAACAAAGAGCATTTAACTACCCTTATGTTAAGTCTATTCTAAAGCTACAATAATTATAGTGACCACATAATAATACCACGAAGCTACTGTAAAATTTTCAAAGCTAAAGCTATCACCAGTTTACCACAAAAATTCCTACAATATTTAACCTAATACTATTAAGCACTCTCAAATGATTTGATAGCTCCTAGTATAAACAAGCACATATATGAACTAAATACAGTAACAGATATAGCACAATTTTAGGAACCTAACAAAATTTGTTTCACAATTTTTGGAATACCTACATGATTTTATATTAATTACCAAAGTTCAGCTCAGAATTAAGATGAAAAGCTATTTCTATTCTCCACGAAAAAGCTAAACTGATTTCGACCCAACGTAGCCCACGTGGGGCGCGACCCACGTGAGCACACGACGGCCCGCGGTGCGGCCCATGTGACAGCAGCCCATGCACACGAGGTGGCCCGCGGCGAGGAAGCCCGTGCACGCTGGCACTCTTGCAAAACACCCTCGTGTTATCAGACAATAGCGTGAACACTACACGTACTATTTCTATAGACAACAACTTTGTAACGAAACCCTTAGATCTTTTCACCTTCGCACAGGAGAGATCCCTAGGACGCCCTGCGCTCGCTGGCACGGCGGGTGGTGGCACTAGGCGATACGCCGGTCACCCAAGACTATTGCGGACCTAGCTAGGGGACCGATGCTCACCTATGGGCCAACGCACGACGATGGGTGGTGGTTACACAAATGGGGGTGAAGTAAGATCGGGCTCTCCCTGGTGGCGGTGACCTGCAACGACGACAACCACATTCTGGTGAGCCACGGCACTAATAGGATGATAGAGATATAGGATAAGCACCAGGGGCACACCACGAACCCGGCCAAAGTGGTGGTTCAGCCGGCGACTAGCTGAGTAGTGTTGGCCACATGCACACGATGAGCATGGCGACGAGCCACGACTGGCATCAGTGGCAGCGGGGAGGCGGTAGTGCTCCCACTAGCATGCGCACGGCGGAGAGGGAGCCAAGGCGAGCTAGTGGTACAGAGGAATTTGCGTAGGGTGACGTGGTGAAGGATGGCCACGACACGGCGACGACGGTTCATAACGGCACGGTGGTGGGCAAAGCTCCAAATATTGGAGCTCGGCCTATCCACAATCAAGGCAGGGTGGGGTCGGCTAGAGAGCGTACGTGAGGGTGGAGACGAGAGCACGAGGAATTAATGAGAGGTGCTCGCTCTCTGGCTCACCGTGACATGACACGACGGCGGCAGAAAGCAGAGAGAGAAGAGAGAATGGGCACGACAGGTGGCTCGGCTCGTTCTTGGAGACCCACATGCAGACGCTAGTAAATAGGCACGCGCATGCCCTGACCGGCGTGGCCTGTGCGGCCATAGTGTCATAAATGACATGGCAACATCGACAGTAGCCACGTGCGCGCGGCATCAAAGCGGGCCAACGATGCAGTGCGGTGCAGCGGTTATAGCGTATAGGCACGGATGCGACGACGATGTGATGGTAGTGGAAGCGTCGCGACGCAAGGCAGTAGTGGTGGACACGATGGCTGAGCGGCGTGGGACGGGGCAGGCGACAGCAGCAGCGGCTCCATGTGGCGGGGCCAGCGGCAGCCGAACCATGACCAGGCCAGAATCGACCCTAGTCGGCCATGTACGGCAGCACATGCACGTGCAACCAACGCGCGACGCCAAGCGCCAGACCGCGGTGATCGCGGCCACGCGTCCAACCAGCCCGAGACAAGTACGTGCATGAATTTTAAAGCGCTCAATACGACCAAACGGTTGCTTTAGGACCTAAACCATCTTCACCATGCTCAAGATGGCACATGAGACTACCAAATCAAGCTATAACACTACACCACTCCTTAACCCAATCTCTCACAATAAATTGCTAAACATAGCAATGTCTAACTATTGACAGACTTGAAAATTTCTAAGTTTTTGAGCTGGATTTGGTTTCAAGTTCCATTTCTAGACTATTATAAATAGTAGCTAGTAACATTATTTTTCTACCACAAGTATTTCACTGTCATCTACAAAGTTTGCACTTCAAACTTTATTAAGGTGACACATATATGTTATATAGCATTTTTGCTTAATAAAAATTGGTTTTCAACCTTAAGTGATATAACATGACTATTGAATCAACTTTTGTTTCATATTTTTGTTGATCATTTTGAGTTACGGAAATTGATCTACACACTTTATCACATGCATTAACACATAAACGTGATGCTCATAATATGTTTTAGTAAATGATTTACAGTGTAACACCGAGGGTGTTACACCGATGGACTGAAGCAACGGTGAAGAGCAAGTGAAGTCAAGATCGATGAACCAATATGGTCACGTGATGATATGGAGTGGATCATATCATTGTTGATCATGTTGGTGTATGTGTTGCATCAACATCGAAGGAGTTGGAATGGAATGCGCAAGGCAAAGGTATAACCTATGACATTTTATTTCACTTGTCATAGGTGTGTAGAGAAGTTGATGACCGGGTTTAGGATAGATGGCCGTACTATCAAGAGGGGCAAACTTGTTTGCATATCAGTCATCTAGTGTCACTTAAGCGATTTAACTTTGCATACATGTTAGGATCGAGTGGCGTGGTGAAAAGAGTGCTAATCCTTTGGAAAAATGTTTGTGAAAAGCTAACACACATGCACAAGTTGGTGAACACTTGGTGGTGTTAACACATTTGCAAAGGTGAAGAAGTTGGTGAAGAAGAGGAAGCAAAATTGGGGTCGGGTTGTTGCCTGGGAGGCACCACCACCCCTTGTCCGGTGCACCGCCACCTTTGTGGCGGTGACCGGCTAGGAGGCCGAGAGCAGCGTGTTGCCTTAAGGGCACCACCACTAGATGTCCGGTGGCACCGCCACCCATAGGGAGGCGCCGACCTGGACTTGGCCAAGTGCAGCATGAGTCGGGGTGGTCACTAGAAATGATGGTGTACACCGCCATCGTGAGGGCGGTGCACCGCCGGGTGTTGTCCGGTGCCACCACCACTTTTCGGCAGAGAGTGGGGGAATCAGGGCCAGTCACCGCCCTATTTTTCCTAAGGGCAAGGGTTTTGTGAGGTTGGCCTAGGTGGTCACCGCCACCCTTGTCCGACCATTGGAATTCGACCGTTGGGAGGGGCACCGCCATGTCTGATGTCAAGCACCGTCATGTCCGGTGCCCTCGTAGAAACCAGTAGCTTTGCTCTAACAACTCTATTTGGCTTGGGGGCTATAAATAGAGGTGGAGCTCAGGCTTAGGCTGGTTACTAAGCACCCTTAAGCCTTGGTGGCTTGTGTAGGTGTGCTTGGGAGCCCTCTAACTCACTTGTGCTTGATAGTGTTCATCCGATCGAGTGAGTGAGCGATTCTAGTGTGATTGCATCATGAGGTTGTATCGCTTGGCACTAGGTGATCAAGTTGCAAGGCGATGGTGCTTGTTACTCTTAGAGGTTGCCACCTCCTAGATGGCTTGGTGGCTTGTGACTCTGTTGAAGCACGCGAGAAGATTGTATGGTGCTCCAGAGGAGGATTTGTGAGGGGGATTGTGCTCACCCCATGGGGATCATGAAGAGCAACTCTAGTTGAGTGTATCATTGAGTTACCCTCACTTTACCCTCACTTTCGGGGTGGGTTCTTGCGGTGCCCGAATGTGCGGGCTTGGCGGGTGATGCCAATTAGCCGCCGAACCACCAAGTGAGCGGTCGACATGACAGGGACGTAGCTTGGTGGCAACCAAGTGAACCTTGAGAGAAAATCACCGTGTCAACATTGTCTTCATCATCTTCTCGGTGGTTTGCATTCCGTGCAACACAAGCTTGTATTTACACTTCATACATTGTGCTTGTGTAGTTGCTGTTGTAATTAGTTTGCTTATGTAGCTTGCTAGTTACCTTCTTGCTTGTGTAGCATAGAAGTAGCTCCCTTGCGTGGCTAATTTAGTTTTAGTAACCTTGTTAGCCACTTTGCTTAGTTTGTGTAGCTAAGTAATTTACGCTCTCTAATTTGGCTTGTGTAGCCTTTTTATTGAGCATTGCTAGTGAGCTTAGGTGGCTTTCTGCTTTTGCATCACTAGTTGTGTAGGTGCTCTCTGGTTTGCTTGAAATAATAGTTGCATAGGTTTGTGTGACCTTGCAAGCTAAAATTAGATAGGTGAGCACTAGCTAGCCTGACACCTTTGTTGCCTCTTTAGGATCTTTACAAGGTGCTTGTGAACTTAGATAGAGGGGTGTAGTTTTGGCTAGACCAATAACTTTAATTCCGTATTTATCTCGGATAGCCGACGCGTTTATTTTTAAAAATGACTATTCACCCCCCTCTAGTCCGCCATCGCGACCCTTAGTAGGTACAATTTAGATGAAAATTAGTTTATGGATATATGTAGTGTATTCTAGAGTGCTTATAACATGATGATGTACACAGCTATAATATAATATAATTCTTCTTTTGTCTCAGAAAAAGCTAATGGTAACCAGCTAATCCCATTAGTTGTTCCAACCCAGCCGAAGAGCTAATGGCAACTGAAATTGGATATTTACCAAACTGCCCATCACTTTTTTTCGGCAGCGCGCTCGTTCCACCGCTCTGCGCTTGCAACTCCCTACCACTCATGTTTCTTTTTTTCGAGCTATGATAGCTTCAGCGAGCACCAAACCCTAGCCACCGCAAGTAGACCACCACCGACACCCACGCCGCTATAAGCAGACCTCCATAGGATGGACAACCATGACAAGTTCATTGACAAGGAAGGCACCTAGGATCACTATTCCCTACCTCCACCCCCTCACCAGTCGTGCCCACCTTCAGCACGCCGAGAGGCTCCTCCTTCGGGCTTGGTGTTGGAGAATTCGACCTTAACTCTACGATTGGTTGTTGGAGCTGGCGAGCGTGGTGGGTTGTGCTGGTCATCATACAAAACAAGATGAAGAAATTGATGAGGTTTTTGGCCAACAAACTCAGGCATAGAGACCTAAATGCTTTCATTATCTAGCATGTTTTGTGTGTTGTATGATTGTGTCATGCATTTGTTCTTAGGGGATGAAGATGCAAACATCAACACTTTCCATGATCAAATTGCTAATGCCTTGTTTGCTATGAGAAAATGACTATAATACCATTTGTATGGACTATGAACATTTCCTATTTGTTCAATTTAGAAAACTGTGAACATTTGTATGGATTATCAACCATGACCATGCATCTCTCAAATTTACTAGTATTTTTTAAGAGGTCTAGTTCTTACAAAGGAAAGATTTATAGAAAAACTAAAACAGAGATGGTGTATTTGTCAGCCAAACTATGGATCTCAACAACAGAAACTAGGAACTAGAGGTAGGAGAACCTAAAGAATGACAACTATAGAGATGGGTGGCTGGGAAGCCTCCTAACTTATTTATAGAGTCATTACACATTCCCTGCATGTTCTTAGATATTTTAGCTGAATCACTTAACCCAGGGGCAAAATGGTCCAATTTGAGATCAAGCATCCGATGCTCAAAGCCTCTTCATGACTCTGCTTCACCTCGATGCAAGCTTCCCGATGACGCCACACGCCTCCTCCTATTTATGCCAAAACTCCAACCAGATTTTGGTGAGGCCCAAACCTGAGAAACCATCCAACCGGTGGTTTTAAGGTCGCCCAAACCACCTAGAGAAGCATATCAGCTATGCCTCCTCCACGATCTTAACACGTGTCACTGTCGTCCTTGACCGCCCGATCACCAAGTCCTCTTGCACCTCCGCTTGACTTGGTCAACCGCCGTATTGACTTGGCCAACACGGTCTACCACTCCGCATGAGCTCTTGCTTGTTGATGTCCCCAAGTGTCAGCCACCACAGGTAGTCTTCCGGCCATCATGGTCTCTCAGCCCAAGCCTCATATCTGTCCTTCACCGTTCACCGCTCCTAGTTCATCGGCACGGGCTGTCTCTACTTGACCTTCTCCATGTCCGTAGACCACCTCTGTGCACCACACCTGCACACAAACACAACCAAGAGACATGTTGCACACGCACTCTGTCGACAAAATATAGCCGATAGTCCACCGAGGGGTATGCCCACGATTCTAGATTGATTGGTAGAGGTGCGCTGATAGGAACTAGATGGTAACAGAGACACAAGAAACATGATTTATACAGGTTTAGGCCGTCAAGATGACGTAAAACCCTACATCATGTGCTCTGTTGGTTTGTATTGATCTGGATGACCATGTAGCTAGTCAACTAGGGGACCCCTGCCCCTTCTTATATACTCTGAAGGGTTAGGGTTACAAGGAAAAGTATCATAGTCGGTTATATGACATGTATTCTATTTGGATTATAACATCTATAAGAGTCCTAGCAAATCATATCTTCAAGAAGCCTTGTGGTGCATGCCGACCAGAGCCGTGCGCCGCAAGTCTTGATGTCATGGGCTGGACCGTCCTTGATGGTGTGGCCCATGTCTTGGGTCATGGGTACCCGGAGTCGTACCTCCCATAGTTAGTCCCCGAGCGCCTTGTATCCGCTTGGCGATGCCGTCTTGATCAAATTCGAGAAGTCTAGCATGAAGTTGATCAATCTAACTGATGACCTGGGCGGTGAAAATTGAAGCCGATCAGTTTAACTGGTGACCGGAGCGGTGAAAAAATGGACACCGACCAGTTTAACTAGCAGAACAGTGAAAATGGCTACCAACCAGTTTAACTGGTAAGCAGACCTCGGACTTAGCCAAGTATGGTTCGCTAATAGGATGTAAATGGCTCAAGATTAATTTTGAAAATTCTTCACCTCAGGTGAAGTGTAGCCACTTAGACTCTGTTTGCGAGGTTGGTTGATTATCATCCATGACTTAGTGAATAAGGAGGGTAAATCAGGAAAAAGCACTACATTTACCACTAGGTGAAGTGTAGCCAATAAGTCCCCGAGCCTGCTGAAAGATAAAGAATGAATCTTATAGCAGGGTCAAAGAATTTTAATGAAAGCTTGCTAACGTCATCTGCTATGTACTTATCAAGACCCCAGACGTGCTGTCCAAGATCAGCACCCTGATCTGAACAACATGGAGCAACTTGATAACGCACCGATGAGATGTAGTAAAATCCGACCGCCAAGAAAGTCCCTAGCTTAGCTGGCAACTTTTGCACGAAGAATTCGAACGCCGAGGAGTCCCCAGCTTAGCTGACGACGCTTGCACGAAGAATTCGAACGCCGAGGAGTGTCTAGCTTAGCTGGTGAGCCCCCAGCGTAGCTGACGGTGAAGCCTAAGCGACGAACAACCCGACCAGCTGGTCGGCGAAGAAGCAAGCACCGAGCAGTCCAACCAACTGGTCGGTGGCGAAGCAAGCGCCGAGTAAAAGTGAGCGCCGAACAGTCCGACCAACTAGTCAGCGATGAAGTCCATGAACCTAGCGGTCCGACCAGTTGATCGGTGGAGAAGTCCAAATGCTAGGTGGTGTGACCACCCAGACGATGGTCCTTTTGTCCTTTGCGGGTGATCCAGCGCCCAAGCGTAAAAAATAAGCTCGTTGACCGAACCAGGCCCCTGCAAAATAAAAATGTAGAAAGAGTAGTACATGATGTATCTTGCCGAGCAGTAGTAGATAAACATTTTGTTTATTCTGAGTTTTGCTCATATTTTAAATATGAGTTGGTTCTATAGCGCGTCACTTGCCTTGACTAGCCCAAACTCTATAGCGCGGATTGGGCGGCACCCATGTACGCGTAATCGGAACGTCTCGTTGGCGTCGATGAAATTGCCTGGTCCTTGAGCTTTTCAGCTTGTCGTCATGACAGCGGTCACGGTTGTCACGGTGTCGTTCTTCACGGCGATCATCATTGTGATGCGACACGGCTTGTTTACGATTCGGGCGGCTCGCTTTATGGTTCAGGCTCGCTTGATGACTCGGGTGCCTCGGACGGCTCGCTTAGGGGCTCGCTCGTGGCTCGCTATTGCCGAAGTTGTTGTATCTGGCTCCGTGCACGATGCGTACATACATGCAAGTCAATGTCATCTGTGGTTGGCTTCCATGTAGATGCCCTTCGTACCTTAATTACTTTAATTAGCTTCGCATGCCCTTCGTACCTTAATTACTCTGTGGTTGGCTGTCGTCGCTCTGTAGATTACACGGACTCCTTTTCAGCTTGCTTGTCATCCTGGTGTTTGGGCACGGTTTAGGCGTATAGCATGTCGTGTACGTATGCACACGTATATGATTATTAAATAATTTGCTTGGCCTATATACGCTTCTTGTTTGCTCGTAATAAGGGAATAATGCCTTGAACGGGGAAACCTCGATTTGAAAATTCCTGTGGTGCTGCATCGGAGACGGAGGCGACATTGTGGACTGGAGACCGACTTATGCTCTGATTTTGCTTCTTGGCTTTAGATAGGATCTGGTACACGTTGATGCCAACCGTGATGATGTCGTCGACCTCTTTCTGGTGCTAGTCTTGACCAAGTCCTGGGACCCAGAGGATAGCATGTGCCGCGGACCATGATTGAAGGCGCCGAGTTGGCAGCGACGGATTGTCGTCGTGGACCAACAAGGATCTCCACAAGATTGATGACGATGACGTTGCTGATTCTAAGGTTGGTTGAGCTCTTGATCGTAAAATCCTATCTGGTTCATTATGGGATCAACACGCACATTCTCTACCTAGCTCGCCACTATCGACGAAATATGGTCGGTAGTCTACCGAGGGGTATGTCTATGATGATAGATTGATTGATAGAGGTACGCGTGATAGGAATTAGATGGCAACAAAGAAAAAAGACATAAGATTTATACAGGTTCAGCTGTCAAGATGACGTAAAATCCTACATCCTATGCTCTATTGGTTTGTATTAATCTAGATGACCATGTAGCTGTTGAGTAGGGGACCTCTGACCCTCCTTATATACTCTGGAGGGGTAGGTTACAAGAAAAGTATCTAGTTAGTTATATGGCAGGTATTCTATTTGGATTACAACATTTATAAGAGTCCTAGCAAATCATATCTTCAAGATATCTTCGAGAAGCCTGCGGTGCACACCGACCAGAACCGTGTGCCGCAAGTCTTGATGTCGTGGGCTGGACCGTCCTTGATGGTGCGGCCCATGTCTTGTGCCATTGGTACCTGGAGTCATACCCCCACACACTCACACAATGGTTAGCCTTCAAACTCAACCAAAGCCGATTATCTCCGATAATTACTCATCACAAACTTGACACACAAAGACACGTATTAACCTTGTGTTCGCACTTACTACTTAAACCAAAACATGAGCTTTTAGCACAACAAAATAAACCACCTACTAAGCTCGTGATTCAGTCTGGATATTTGTCACATTCTTGAGCACACAGCTCGTATACAAAATGACATGGACAGCAACAGTGAGGAAAAACTCACCCTGTTCAACGGTTTAAGAAAACCGGCTGCCGGGCCATAATACAAGGCGGTCTGGGGGGGGGGGGTGCGGGTGCGGCACCGGCGAGTGCAAGAACGAGCTCGAGCGCGGCGCCGGCGGGCGCAGCGCAGGCGGGTGCGGCGTAGGAGGACGCGGCACCGGCGAGTGCGGCAGCAGTGGCGGTCGCGAGCTCGAGCTCGAGTGCGGCGGCGGCGGGCGCAGCACCGGCGAGCATGACAGCGGCGGCCAACTGCAATGAGATCTTGCACAAAAAAAAGGAAGAGAAGCAAAAGGTAAACTACGTGCCAAGCTAGTAAAGAGGAAAGGTGAGCAAGAGGACCCACAAAACTCGCAAGAACCGAGAACACAAGACAGTAAAACCCCGTCTGTGATTGCTGTCATCACAGGCGGGTAGATAGCCGGCCCGTCTATGTTGTATGCATCGTCACACACGCACAAATTCCCCGTCTGTGATGAAGTTGAGGTCCGTCTGCCATTACAGACTCTGGCTGGCACAGTGTCTATGAGACGTAAGACGTTTTGATACGTTTGATTGAAGCAAATTCCTGGTTCTACGCACCTTCAGCTTGGTGATGAACTCCCGGCATTATGTGGAAAATACGGTAAATCTTTGTCCGTTTATCCGGATCGCGCGTGCTTGATGTGAACTGCGCGCGCGGCTGTACGTCAGGTAAGTCAGTCGTTGGCTTGTAGTTGCAGTAGTGGTCCAACGATTTGGAAGGGAAGATGTACTCCGTGGTCGCCGTGCTCGACCGTGTTGCTGTTGCCCTCGGAGAGAAGCGACAGCCGCGCTCAACTTTGTCTAGCAAGATGGAGACAAAAGCACACCGTTGACGTTAGGAATTTAGGCAATTTCATTATTAGTTTAATTCAGAAAAATAACATCAGTAGGTTTGTGACGACATATATGTGCATGTGTATATTTTTTATGAACACTATAGCATGCAGAGATGGCATACTGGTGAATACAGTAAAAACACAAAGTACAGAAATTAGACTGTACCCAGCGGAGGGTCCCATGCCGAGGGCATCGGAGGCTCCATTCGTACTAGTCGACAAAGTGCGTTGCTCGAAGTCGCGGACCACAGTCGATGTAGGAAGATGTTCGCAGTGCAGTCCCACGAACGGATCACCAGGAAAAAGACTGCATTGACGTTCCGCAGGCAATCACTGGGAAGATGTATGTGGACGAGCAGTCGCGGATCGCTCCCCAAAAATCTAATCGTCGCTCACCCTGTGCAGGGTTCTCAGACGGACGAGGGTTCCGGAGGCACCTGCTCTCCCTGCTATTCCATGCGCGCAGAGTTACGGGACGGGGAAGCTAGGAAACAGTTGATCTATGGTTGTCTCGGGAGTGGTTGTGGTCTACGGGTCCAGATTGACGGGACTATGGATATATGGCTGTGACAGGGGAAGGAGACGAAGGCAGCGGAGAATCCTAGAAAACGGAAAGCGGAAGGGACGGTAACTGACGCAGTCAATTCGCCTCCACCATCAAAGAGCGAAACTCCCGTGATATGGATTTAAGTGACAAAAGACTGGCCACGCCCGCCCGCTCGCTGCCCGCCTACCTCGCCACGGCCCACAGCCACGGCCACGGCCCGGCCGGCGGCGGCAGTGGCACGCGCGCGCGTGTGGCACGTCTTTATTCTTTTCTCAGCTTCTCAATTTAGATGAATAATTTCCAACCATATAAGCTGAGTCAGCGTTCAGTCAAAATCTCGTATGATATTAAGCCATACAACACTTAATGTTACGTACCATAGAGTTTTATTTGATTTATTAAATATTATATGGGCTAAACCCATATTATATCCAACAATCCCCACCAAACTCTAGTGTTTGTAACAAAGTAGTCTCAGAACCACATTTCTTTTATATACCAGTGTTTTGATAGAGACCGTTAAGTTGAACATCTATCTAGAACAATAGTTTCACTCAGTCACAACTGAACAATGGACTAAACCTTGAATTGACAGTTTTGTGTGAGGTGAATGTCACTAAAGTCCTTAGCTGATACTGAGCAGCAAAAGGACATCCCCTCTATTTGAAGCATATAAGTCATACTTCAGTGCCTTTCATGAGTATTTAGAGATCACCCAAATCTCATAGACTATGACCAGCAGTCTGACTCATATAGGTGTATTCCTCAAAAGATATTCTGTAGGACAATATCTTTGCTTTGACAAGCCACTTGGAATATATTAAGGCAAAAGCCAGTCTGCCTTACAGAAAGGAAAGATATGCATCAGAAATGAGTCTTACTAATGATACTTCCTCACAATTTACTACTAGCTTGTTTCACCGTCCTACTTCACGGGATCTCCGATCACATAGAACATGTTACCACTATAGTAAATTTCAAGTGGGTCTCAAACCCATCTCTCTCGATACAGTTTCTATCACATTGCGTGATAGACCCTTAGTGAACTGGTCTGCTAGATTGTTAGACGTGTGGACATAGTCCAACGCTATTACTCCGGAGTTTCTCAATTTTCTGATAGATTTTAGTCGTCTCTTAACATGCCTTGTGGACTTCATGTTATCCTTAGAACTGTTAACCTTTGTAATCACAGTCTGGTTATTGCAGTTTATAGAAATAGCTGGTATGGGTTTCTCAACAACCGGTAAATCCATAAAGAGATCACGAAGCCACTCAGCCTTAGATCCAGCAGTGTCTAATGCTGTGAGTTCTGTTTCCATTGTAGACTTCGTTAAGATAGTCTGCTTGCAAGACTTCTAGGAAATAGCACCACCTCCAAACGAAAACACATATCCACTTGTGGCATAAAGCTCATCAGCATCAGAAATCCAGTTGGCATCACAATAGCCTTCCAGCACTTTTGGATGTCCGGTATAACAAATATCATAGCTCATGGTCCCTTTTAGGTAGCGCATCACTCTCTCAAGAGCTCGCTAGTGATCATCTCCTAGGTTTGACACAAACCGGCTCAGCTTGCACATAGCAAATAAGATGTCAGGCCTTGTTGCACTAGCAAGATACATGAGCGAACCAGTGATATAGGAATATCTCAACTGATCCCTTGCTATTCTTCTATTTTTCCTCAATAGCATGCTAGGGTCATAAGGTGTAGGAGCAGGTGCACAGTCACTGAACCCAAAGCGGCTTAGCATCTTTTCCACATAGTGGGTTTGTAACAGAGTTATCCCACCATCACCTTCTCTTAGAAGCTTGATATTAAGTATAACATCAGCCTCTCCTAAATCTTTTATCTCAAAATTTTTAGATAGAAATTCCTTCACCTCCTCGATCACTTTGAGGCTGGATCCAAAGATCAGTATGTCATCAACATATAAGCACAAAATGACTCCTTCACCTCCACCATACCGATAGTATACACATTTGTCAGCTTCATTCATAACAAAGCCAGCAGATGTTAAAGTTCTGTCGAACTTCTCATGCCATTGCTTAGGAGCTTGTTTTAGGTTGTATAATGACTTTAATAATTTACACACCTTGCCTTTTTGATCATTTGCTACAAACCCATCAGGCTGATCCATATAGATCTCCTCCTCCAACTCTCTGTTTAGGAAAGCTATCTTAACATCCATTTGATGAACGATAAGACCATAAGAGGCTGCCAGGGAAAGCAAAACTTGAATTGTGGTCAATCGGGCAACCGGTGAATAAGTATCAAAGAAATCCTCACCTTTCTTTTGAGTATAACCCTTGGCCACAAGCCTTGTCTTGTACCTCTCAATAGTACCATCAGGCCTAAGCTTTTTCTTGAACACCCATTTACAACCTATAGGCTTGCACCCATAGGGACAATCAACTTTTTCCCAAGTTCCATTAGACATAACAGAATCCATCTCACTCTGTACTGCTTCCTTCCATAAGTCAGCATCAGGAGAGGAATATGCCTCTTTAATGGTCGTTGGTGTGTCATCCACAAGGTATACAATATAGTCATCACCAAAAGACTTTGCAGTCCTCTGTCTCTTGCTTTTTCTGGTGACTATAGTGTCATCCTCCTCAGGATTTTGCACATAGGGTTCCTCAATTTGTTCTATCAGAATAAAATTTTCATGCTCATGGGGAATTATAAATTCATGATCAGTTGTGCTAGGTGCATTTTTCATGGGAAACTCATTCTTAAAAAATATAGCGTCTCTAGATTCCATGATTGTATCAACAGCCATCTCAGGAACATTAGAGTTTATAATTAAAATATATAACCCACATTGTGAATAGCATAACCAAGAAAGACACCATCAACAATCTTTGGTTCAAGCTTTTGCTTTTTGTTTATTAGCACATTCATCTTTGCCAAACAACCCCAAGTTCACAGGTAAGAGATATTTAATCTCTTCTTCTCCCATTCCTCGAATGGTGTGATTTCATTGTTCTTTGTGGGCACTCTATTCAGGACATGACACGCTGTTAATATAGCCTCACCCCACTATTCCTTAGATAGTCCCACAATCTCCAACATGGCATTAACCAAATCAGTTAGAGTGCGGTTCTTTCTCTCTGCAATCCCATTGGACTGTGGTGAGTATGATGGCGTCCTCTCATGAATAATTCCATGCACCACGCAAAACTCAGAAAATTCATTTAAGAAATATTCTCCCCCACGATCGGACCGCAAACGCTTGATTTTCTTCTCAAGTTGATTTTCTACCTCAGCTTTATAGACCTTAAAATAATGCAACGCTTTATCTTTTATTTTCAGCAAATACACGTAACAAAATCTAGTGCAATCGTCTATAAATGTCATGAAGTATCGTCTACCGCCTTTAGTCAATTCGCCATTCATTTTGCATAAATCAGAATAAACAAGTTCTAATGGTGCCAAGTTTCTCGTCTCAGTAGCCTTGTGAGGCTTGCGCGGTTGCTTCGATTTCACACACATCTGGCACTTAGAATCTTTGACTAAGTTAAATTTCGGGATTAAATTCAGATTTGCAAGCCGCGTGAGACAGCAAAAATTAATGTGACAAAGTCGTGAATGCCATATATTTGACTCATCCAAAACATTAACATTGTTCACCACTTTATTACACACATCATCAAGCAAAGATAAGCGGAACAAGCCTCCGCAATCATAACCTTTTCCAACAAATGTTCCATGTCTCGACACAATATATTTATTAGACTCAATCACAATTTTAAAGCCATCGCGACACATCTGAGAAGCGCTAACAAGGTTCTTTTTGATGGAGGGGACATGCTGCACGTTCTTTAATAGTACCGTCTTTCCCAAAATAAACTTCAGAACGACCATACCAGCACCAAGAACACGCACATGCGAACCGTTTCCCATCAGCAAAGCTCCACTCCTACCGGTCTAATAGGAAATAAACAAAAAAAACATCAGCACACACATGAATATTAGCACCGCTGTTCATCCACTACTCAGGTGAAAGACAAACTGAAAGAACAAAGGGTAAATAATTACCATACCCAGATGTTCTCCCTCCAGTCTCGCTAATGATCACGTTTGCTGATTTCTTTTCTTGCTTATATTTGAGGTCTGGGCACGCACTTGCCCAATGCTCATCACTCTTGCAAACAAAGCAACCTCCACCTTTCTTGTTGTTTTTCTTCTTAAACTGTGCAGTCTGTTTAGGCTTTGCATTATTGTTCTCTTGCATGTTCTTCTTCTTTTTATTACGAGATGCAAATGAGTTTTTCTTCTGCACCATATTGACAGCGGAAGACTCAACTCCTTTTCCGTGGTTGTCTTTTGCTCTCACCCTCTCCTCAACATCAAGAGATCCAATAAGCTCAGCCACGCTAAACTCTTGTCTCTTGTGTTTTAGAGAAGTAGCAAAATCCCTCCAAGAAGGTGGCAGCTTAGCGATTATACCGCCGGCCACAAACTTGTCGGGCAATAAACATGGAAAATGTTCTACTTCCTTTGCTAGCGCCCGTATCTCATGAGCCTGTTCGACCATAGAACGGTTTTCAACCATTTTGTAGTCATACAGCTGCTCCATAAGGTATAACTCACTACCAGCATCAGAAACCCCAAACTTTACCTCAAGAGCATCCTATAACTCTTTGCCTGATGTGTAAGATATGTAGTTTTTCTTATACTTGGAATGAAGTGCACTAATCACGGCGCCTCAAAACAGGTTATTGACAGCTAAGAACTTTTTCTCCTCATCAGGAGTAAACTGTTCAGGCTTCCCCTGTGCAGCGTGAAAGCAGTTCATCGCAGTCAACCACAATACCATCTTGGCACGTCATATCATGAAATTCTTGCCATCAAAATTATTTGGCTTCAAAGCAGCAGCAAAACCACTGAAATTTTTTTTTCCTAAGATTAGGTTTTTAGGATTGTTATGAATTTAGGCAATTTCATTATCAGTTTAATCCAGAAAAATAACATCAGCAGGTTTGTGACGACATATATGTGCATGTGTATATTTTTTATGAACACTACAGCATGCAGAGATGACATACTGGTGAATACAGTAAAAATACAAAGTACAGAAATTAGGCTGTACCCAGCGGAGGGTCCCATGCCGAGGGCATCGGAGGCTCCATTCGCACTAGTCGACATAGTGCGTTGCTCGAAGTCGCGGACCACAGTCGATGCAGGAAGATGTTCGCAGTGCAGTCCCATGAATGGATCATCAGGAAGAAGACGCCTTGACGTTCCGCAGGCAATCACCGGGAAGAAGATGTACGTGGATGAACAGTCGCGGATCGCTCCTCAAAAACCTAATCGTCGCTCACCCCGCGCAGGGTTCTCAGGCGGATGAGGGTTCTGGAGGCACCTATTCTCCCGCTATTCCGTCTGCGCAGAGTTATGGGACGGGGAAGCCAGGAAACTGCTGATCTGTAGTTGTCTCGGAAGTAGTTGCGGTCTACGGGTCCAAACTGACGAGACTATGGATATATGGTTGTGACAGGGGAAGGAGACGAAGGCAGCGGAGAATCCCAGGAGACGGTAACTGACACAGTCAATTCACCTCCACCATCAAAGAGCGAAACTCCCGTGATAATGTAGATTTAAGTGGCCCTGCCTGCCTCACCACGGCCTCGGCCCGGCCCACGGCCTGGCCGGCGGCGGCGGCGGCGCGCACGCGTGTGGCACGCCTTTATCTTTTTCTCAGCTTCTCAATTTAGATGAATAATTTCCAACCATATAAGCTGATTCAGCGTTCAGTCAAATTCCGTATAGTATTAAGCCATACAATACTTAATGTTACCGTATCATAAAGTTTTATTTAATTTATTAAATATTATATAGGCCAAATCCATATTATATCAACAGTTGGCTCGGCTCATGCCTCCTCGGATCGATACGTGGTCTCTCCTCTAGTCAGGTTCTCTGTACCCGTCGGTCGTAGTACGACCCTGGGTCGCCGGAGTAGCTCGTTGTTGTGGTAGACTCGTCGTAGGTAACCGGAGTACCACGAACGTTCTTACACCGATATACGTATGGTCCTCCCTTTTCTTCTACGGTTATAACTAGTATCTCATTAATTAGCCGCCTTTTAATTTGCAGTTCGGTCATCGTCTCTCCGTCACCACATTTTGGCATTTTGCCCGCTCGCGCGTGTGTATAAATGAACGAGCCCCGAGAACGTAGCTTTGCTCATTCACAACCAAGGCTTAATTAGTAGGCTGCTCTTGGTCTCTGTAGTTGCACCAGCAGCGCAAAAACATATATATAGCCGATCGATCAGCGTAGCCACCGCCACAGTTTCTTTCTTCCTTTCTTTCCCATCATCATTCGGAGCACGTAAATCGGCTGCGGGAGACAGGCGACGCGATGTCCAAGGTAGTGGCGCCAAGGTCTTCTGTTTTGCTCTTTACTTTGATTCGCCATGCATGTGCTCCCATATATGTTAAAGAAAATACAATTCTTATTTTTTAAGAAGTCAAACAATTTTAGATCTGACCAAATTTATAACATAATACTAACATTTATGACACTACAGTAAATAGGTATAATTCAACTAATCATGAAGTGTATTTTGTAGTAAAAATATTTGAACACATAAAATTAATATTATTTTTTTATAAATTTAGTTAAATTTAAAAATAGCTTGGTTTAATAAATTTAGAATCATATTTTTTTTTACACGAATGGAGTGCCCTGCCAAAAGAAACTGATGCTAACTTGGGCTACGTCGTTGTTGTTGCAGCAAAAGGCCGTGATCAGGCTGGGCGAACCGAACACCAAGAACCGGTCTAAAGCCATGCAGCTGGCATCCAAATCTGTCGGTACACATCCATCACACTAGCTAAGCTAGCTATTATCTTGATCGTCGTGTGCGGCCGGTGTGCGGGATCCGTCCACATATCCCTGAATACACGCTTCTGCATCTGAGTAGTTACCACCGCGTGCCTCGATGTATGATGTATATGCAGGAGTGAACTCGGTGGCGATCACCGGCGAAGCCAAGGACCGGCTGGAGGTGGTAGGAGAAAGCATCGACATCCCCTGCCTGATCAACCGCCTGCGCAAGAAGGTCTGCCGCGCCGACATCGTTGTGGTGGAGGAAGTCAAGGACAAGAAGAAGGAGGAGGAGGAGAAGAAGAAGAAGGAGGAAGAAGCCAAGAAGAAGAAGGAGGAAGAGCTCAAGAAGCTCTGGGGGGCGTGCCCGCCGACGTACTACGGTGGTTATTACCGCGGGCTGCCGCCGACGCCAACGTTTCTATGCGAGGAACAGCCAACAGGTTGCCACATCATGTGAACGTACTGAAGCTACGTGCTTAAGATGGATTTTGCCCGGCGTATATGTTTAATGGCTTTGTTCGCTGGTTGGTTTCTGAGCTGATAAGTCTCATTAGTGTTGGTTTGTTGTAAGAGAAAAACACTGTTAACTGACTGATAAGCTCTAACTGAAACCAACGAGCGAACAAACTAATATGTTTGTGATTTTGGTTCTGAACTTTTGCCACGGCCGGTCGGCTTCTCTCCGTGAATCGTGCTGTGCACAACGTGGTTCTGGTTTGATTTGGCTTCTGGCAATTGTCAGTGATCATGAAATTTAGATCAGTACTTTATATATAAGTATTTCGGAGTTTGTTTTTAAGTTAAAATATTCTAAATTTTACCAAGTTCATAAACGAAAGCATTGACATCTACCACATCATAGAAGTAAACTATGAAAGCATATTTCATATAAGAGGTCAACGATGCTCATTTAAATTCTTAAGTATTATTGTATTTTTCTATAAACTTTATCAAATTTAAGATAGTTTGACTTAGGACAAACTCCTGGATACTTTACATCCGTGGAAACAGTGGCTACATATGTCTACAAGCTATATCATCAGTACTATCTACTCCATCTATCCTGTAATATAAGAAATTTAAAGTCAAATTATTCCAAATTTGACAAAATTTATAACAAAAAATAAGAGAAAAATTTATGATGTTGGGACATGCCACATTCATGTGGGACAAGTCTCCTAGAAGAGGCCCAACTAGCATCATTGGAGTGGCATGTAAAACCAACCCCGACCGAGGGGTCGCTTGTAAATTGCCGCTTGCCTCTATGAAAGGATCTGGCAAGTGGCCTAGAGGGGGTAAATATGCCACCGGGCCTGAGCGTGGAGGTTCTGGGGCGTGGAGGTTCCGGGACTAAGCGTGGAACCTCCAGGATCAGAGTAAGAAATCGATATACTGCAGAATTTAACGAATAAAAAATAGATCGAATGTAATACCGGCCTTCCTGAGGAGTGTGTTGAGCTATCCAAACAGTCGGTTGCATCTAGAGGATGAGGGATTCGTAGATCGGATGCAAACCCTAAAAATCAATTCAAATAACAAGTAGTAGGAACAACAACAACAATCACAGAGGACACGAGGATTTATCCCGTGATTTAACTCGCCACAAAGGCTTGTCTACGTTCACGTTGTTGAGGTTAGCCACAAAAGGCTATGGAGTATCTTTCAACTCGCTCCTCTTCTCCAACCTATCACCAAGGCAATAGATTGGAGGGTTCCACTAAGTCACAAAGGATAATACAAACGTCCTGGTGCTCAATCACAGCGGATTGGGAGCTATCCGGGCGACCACTAGCCATCTAGGAGCCAAGTTCCAAGAGTAACGAACATACCAAGCGGCTAGGGCTTCACCAAGTGCACAAGAACAGAGAAGAATGATCTTCTCGAGCTTTCTTACACTCTCTAGGGCCAAATCCCTCAAGTGGTCACAAAAATCTGAGCAAAGGAGTTTGGAGCACCAAGCTTGGGAGAGAGAGAGCGCTTCTGCTCGTCAGGAATGAAGGAATGGAGAAGATGACCGCTGCGCGCCAGAGCACGGAGGTTCCACGTAGGCCAGAGCAGATAAGAATTAAGCTCGGCTGGCTTTTTGTGGCTTGGATTATTTGAGATGTAGATGGAGTTTTGAGCACTTGATTCCACCCAACACACCATTAGTATCCCCTTGATAGTACGGCTTGTCCTATGACTCAATTTCAAAATATAAAATGAATTAAACTAGCTCTTGGAGCCGTTGCAAGCCATCCATTCGAGTTGAGGGGTCTCCTCCTTTGTTTCTTTGCATCCATGATTAAATATATGTTGTCAAACACTTGTCAAAGCTATTAGTCCTTTAATTATGTGGTCAACATCACCAAACCCATTTAGAGCTTGATTGCACTTACAATCTCCCCCTTTTAGTAAATGTTGACAACACAATTAAAGCCTACATTTAATTGAAAGATTGAGCTTTTGATAGCATGAATACAAGGCCCCCCCTTAATATATGCAAGATTTGTTTGGAATTATAAAAATGCCCCTTCAAGACATACTTTGCATATATTAAGAGCAAGTGTGAAAGATACATTGTATTCATGCCCTCGTGTGGTGCAAAAGAAGTGTGTCAAATAATAATCCATGATGTGTATGATAGTTTATGCACAAAAGAAAATATCCTGGGTCTGCAGACCATGGAGCCTCCAGGCCTAGGCATGGAGCCTCCACGTTCTGCACACTCAGAATATTTTAACAGAACAGAAAGCATCACATATATATAAATAGATACCACACAGATATGGAATGATAGTAACATATGAATATAAAGAAGTTCTACCATAGTTCTAGCATTCCATTACACATAAAGTTCACATATCCATGTCCATGGCCACCAATCGCCACACAATGGCGATACAAAGTAATATTACAGACCACTAAGATAGAAGGAGAGTTTGAAAATGACCTCGACTCTCTCACAACTCACAATGTCCACTACTACTACCACCATGACAAAAGACGATGACGACATAAAAGAAACATCTCAATCTTGCCTCTCTCCCCCTTTGTCAATAGGTGCCAAAAAGGGAAAGAACAAGAGAGGTAAGGCACGGTCATCTCACTGCTCCCTGCTCTAGTCACTACTAATGTCACTATCATCATCATCTACCAGGTCGGTCTGCTGCATGATGCCCAAAATAGTCCTCTCACTGGACTCCTCGTCACTATCACTCACAATAGCCCTATCGGCCCTGTGTGTAGTAGTTGTGTGCCTCTGTGGCCTGAACTGTCCTCTCTTACGTCTAAGGATGTTCATCCTCTCACCAAGCATCTCTTGATCATGAGGATACTCCATCTCTTCCTCATCCTCACTAGTGTCGTCATAGGGTGGAAACACTGGAGGAGGAGGGATCTCTTTGACCTCAAGTCCCAGCTACCTCTTCATGTCATTTATATCCTTTCTTCCCTCATAGGCAGCATCCACAACATACTAACAAATGCAAAAAATGATCTTAAGCAACTCCTTGAGCTTGCTCCCCTAGATCTATGGTGGGAAGAGGAAGGCCTGCTACTGCTAGGTCTCTCTAAGGGTGCAGCCCCTGCTACAGCTAACGTGCCAGTAGCCCCAACCTGTGCCTCCTAGCCTATGTGCTACCACTAAGTCAACCTGTATGGTCTATGCTCCACATCCTTCTTAAACTTGATGCCTAACACCCTCTCAATGATGTACATGATGTAAGGAGCATTGGAAAGGTCATTCCTAGCATCATCTAGTGAGGTGCTCAACTCAGTCCAAATGAACCTACTGATAGAGAAAGCATCACTACCTGGAGCCATCCTAGCAAGCAAGTTCTTAGCATACTTTCTCAATGAAGTGGAGTCACCTACTTTTGGGTTGTTAGTCTCTCTAAACAAGTTGTTCATGACATAATAGAATGACTTCAAACCTACTGTCCTGCCATCAGCTAAGTCACTCCTCTCATATGTAAAGACAATGTCCTCTGGCTTCAGGACAGGCTGTGTCTGGATGCAGTCCACATACCTGTCACCACTAGCAAACCCAAGCAAATGAGCAAAAGTGGTGAAGTCAACCTTGTAGTGAACACCTTCCGTCATCCAGTGGAAGGATTCATTTGCCACATCATGAAAGAAGGTGGCGTGAAACTGAGCCAAAATCTCTTGGTTCCAATCATATTGGAATCCCATGATATCTTTTAGCCCATGCTCAGTCATTGCCTCAATCACTATCCTAGAGTCTAGAGTGTTCATGCTCTCAATATTATCCAAATCTATGTATTTCATCTGAACAATCTTCTTCTCCTTGGCAAGAATCACTGTCTTGTAGAAGTCAAACTGAAATAGTGATCAAAACCTATAATCAATCCCTTTGTCATTCAGCCAAGCATAGGGATTTGCTGTCCTAGCTCTCTTGACTTGCACTCCCAAGTTGTGATAGTTACTATGCTGCCTTTGGACTCCATGATCATAGATCACTAGCTCTTTCCTCACTAGGCACCCTGATGTTGAACCATATAGGACTGATCAAACTCTAAGAACCAAAGGGGTGTGTCTGGCGCACTAGCTACAGGTATGGTCTTCCCTTCTCTTCCTCCATCATCGGCAGGTCCTTCTCCATGTCTAGCAGCACCAGCACCATGGCTAGCACCGCCATGACTAGCATTACTACCACTGCCACTTCTAGGTTGAGCTTTTTGGCTGCCTCGACTTTTACCCTGCTGCCCACTGCCTTGACCAACATCTTCACCACCACCAGCAAGCTCTCGAACAACTATCCCTCTGATCTGGTGGTCGATAGGATCATTGGAGCGCTTCGACCTCTTCTCATTTCTTCGACCCAGATCACCTTCCATCTAACAAAAAGAACACGTAGAGAAAATAAGAAACAATGCTTAAACATAATAGCAACATCATAGTAGGTTTGAGTTGAGTTTTGAAGCAAATCAAGGCACTCAGTTCGTCCAGATCACGGAGCCTCCACACAGATGCCCGGAGCCTCTGTGTTCTGGCGGATGAGCCCTTAATTTGATTCAACTATCAACTCGAACTAGCACAATGTACTATCAAATCTAGCACTAAGGAACTAGAACAACTCTGTCTACACAAGAAATCGATAAAAAAGATAACCCAAATTGAATCCATGGTGGAATTAGGGTTTCACCTTGGATGTGAGAAATCAAAGGGGAGGAGGACGATGACGATCACAGACGGCCTCAAGGACTGCTCCTCTCCTGTGGGCGTAGTCGAGGAGCCAAGGATTTTGGCCGGTGATGACTGCACTTTCAAAAGATGGCGAAGACGGCTTCTTCTTCCTCCTCTACAAACTCCCCTAGAGTCCTGACCTCTAGCACCACCACAACAAACACCTGTGTGACACAGGGGAGCGGGGCGATGGTGCGGCGACGTCGGGAGCGGCAGCGTGACAACGGCAATGACAAAGGTGAGCACACACATGAGAGTGAGCGAGAACGAACAGGAGGCGCGGTGCGGTGAATGAGAAGCCTAGTGACTCAGGATAGTTATTGGGAGGGGTAAAATAGGAAAGATGAAAATCATTTTTGATTTTACCCAAACCCTAGCGAAACCGTTAGGGCACAGAGCCTCCGCGCTAGGCCGCGGAACGTCTGCGTAGAAACTCAGAGCTTCGTGATCTGACAACGAGCGGAATCTAGGTCTATTTTCCAAGGAATTTCTAAGTGTTTTAATTATTGGTCATGGACTTCTTGTCTCTTGTAGCTAGCCAGCAAAACAACAGTATATAACAATAGCTACTAGAGACAAGATTAGACATAAGAACCAACATTTTGAAACACTTATGAAAATTTTGCAAGCCTAACTAGTTGAAACATAAAGCAACAAACAGAGGCGTGCACGATTTTAAACCACGTTACGAGAGTCAAGTATATTTAGTTCACTCCTCAAAGCACAGAACCTTGACTCGTCGAGAGGTTTTGTGAAGATATCGGCTAGTTGCTTTTCGGTGCTCACATGGTGAATTGCGATATCTCCTTTGGTTTTGTGGTCTCTCAAGAAATGATAACGAATGTCTATGTGCTTAGTTCTTGAGTGGCACACGGGATTGTTTGCAAGCTTTATGGCACTTTTACTGTCACACAAAAGTGGGATTTTGGTAAAGCGACATCCGTAATCATTGAGGGTTTGCTTTATCCAAAGTAGCTGGGCACAGCATGCACTGGCCACCACATACTCAGCTTCAACAGTGGAAAGGGCTACAGAATTTTGCTTCTTAGAACTCCAAGGCACTAGGGACCGTCCAAGGAATTGACATGTCCCTAATGTACTTTTTCTTTCTATTTTGCAACCGGCGTAATCGAAATCCGAATACCCAAGTAGATTGAAATTGGAGCCCTTAGGATACAACAAGCCAAAGTTAGGAGTGTGTACTAAATATCTCAAGTTTCTCTTAATGGCCATAAGATGGCACTCTTTCGGGTTAGCTTGAAATTTAGCACACATGCACACTGCTAAGCATAATATCCAGCCCTAGATGCACATAAGTAAAGTAGAGAGCCGATCATAGAACGATATACCTTTTGGTCAACGGCTTTTCCATCTTTATCCATATCTAAGTGCCCATTTGTTGGCATAGGTGTCTTGATGGGTTTGGCATTTGCCATGTCAAACTTCTTGAGTATATCCCTTGTGTACTTTGTTTGATATGTGAATGTCCCTTTATTCAATTGCTTGACTTGAAACCCAAGGAAGAATGTCAATTCACCCATCATAGACATCTCAAACCTCTTTGTCATAATCCTACTAAATTCTTCACAAAAAGTTTGATTAGCACTACCAAATATTATATCATCAACATATATCTGGCACACAAATATATCATTCTTAATCTTTCTTGTGAAGAGAGTAGTGTCGGCTTTGCCTATTTCAAAGCCTTGCTTGAGCAAGAAATCCTTAAGGCATCTATACCATACTCTTGGTGCTTGCATAAGCCCATAGAGTGCCTTATGGAGTTTGTAGACATGATGAGGATGCTTAGGATCTTCAAATCCCGATGGTTGCTCCACATAGACTAGCTCGGAGAGTGGACCATTGAGGAAAGCACTCTCCACATCCATTTGATAGCTTGAAATCATGATGGACAGCAAAGGCTAGAAGCATCCGGATTGCTTCAAGCCTTGCCATCGGTGCAAAGGTCTCTTTGAAGTCTAGCCCTTCAACTTGAGTGAACCCTTGAGCAACCAATCTTGTCTTGTTCCTTGTGCACCACACCATGTTCATCTTGCTTGTTTCAGAAGACCCACTTGGTGCCAATCACATTAGTCTTGGGTCTTTCCACCAACTCCCACACTTGATTTCTCTTGAAGTTGTTCAACTCTTCTTGCATAGCCATCACCCAATCTGGATCCTTAAGAGCTTCATCTACCTTGAGTGGTTCTAAGGAGGAAACAAACGAGTAAAGTTAGCAAAAATTTGCTAGACAAGATTGAGTTGTTACCTCGTTTCTTATGCTCCCAAGGATGTTATCAACGGGATGGCCTGCCTGAAGGTTGATGTAGGTGTTGGTTGTCATCATCTACATCAGCTTGAGGCTCATTATCTTGAATATGTTCATCCTCTTGTTGATTGTTGTCCCAGACCCTAGAGCCTCTGTGTCCTGGCATGAAACCTCTAGGCCCCGGAGCCTCTGCGTTTAGACATGGAGCCTCTGTGTCCTGCATGTTCATAGGACCTAGGGAAATAGTTGGCCCTTGGAGTGGTGTTGAAGCTTGGAGTGGATGATCTTCTTCTTTAGTAGCTTCAACTGGTCTCACATCACCTGTGGCCATTTGCTTGATTGCTTCACAAGGTAGCTCTTCTTTTCCTACAACATCTATTTCAACTTGCTCCACTTGAGAGCCATTAGATTCATCAAACATCACTTCTACTGTGATTTTAGTTCTTCCGGTAGAAAGATTGAAAACCCAATAGGCGTGCTCATTTGGAACATAACCAAGAAGAAAGCCTTCATCAATCTTAGGTGCAAATTTAGAACTTTGGGGCTTCTTGTTAAGAATGAAATATTTGCACCCAAATACTCTAAAGTATGACACCTTGGGTTTGTTACCGGTTAGGAGCTCATATGAAGTCTTCTTGTAGTACTTGTGAAGATAGAGGCGGTTGATAGCATGACAAGCGGTATTGATTGCTTTGGTCCAATAGTTGTCCAGAGTCTTATACTCATCAAGCATTATTCTTGCCATGTCAATGAGAGTGCGGTTCTTTCTCTCAACTACCCTATTTTGTTGAAGGGTATATGGAGCTGATAATTCTTGCTTGATGCCCTTCTCATCAAGAAACTCTTCAACATTGGTGTTGCAGAACTCGGTGCCATTGTTGCTTCGCACCTTCTTGATAGGTAGCCTGAACTCCCTTTGTGCTCTTCTAATGAAGGTCTTCACCTTCCCTTGCACTTCACTCTTATCATACACAAAGAACACCCACATGAAGCGAGAATAATCATCCACAATAATAAGACCATATTTGTTACCATCAATGCTAATGTAGGTAACTGGTCCAAAGAGATCCATGTGGATGAGCTCCAGTGGGCTTGAGGTAGTGATGATGCTCTTTGGTGGGTGTGGTACGCCTACTTGCTTTCCGTCTTGGCATGCTTTACATATCCTATCTTTCTTAAATTGAACATTCGTTAGTCCAAGATGTGTTCCCCCTTTGGAAGTTTGGCCAAGTTCCTCATCCCAACATGAGCTATTCGGCGATGCCATAACCAACCCATACTAGATTTTGCCACTAAACAAGTGTCAAGCGTTGCTTTACTTTTGTTGAAATCAACTAGGTAAAGCTTGCCCTTCAAGCGACCCATAAAAGAAATCGAGGAATCCTCCCTTCTAATGGTGGTCACAACCTTATCCGTAAAGTGACAATCATAGCCCATCTCACATAATTGTGATACGGACAATAAATTGTAACTTAATGAATCAACTTGTAAAACAATAGAAATTGAATGATATTGAGTTATAGAGATTTTATCGACACCAAGCACTTCTCCTTTTGAATTATCCCCAAATACTATGTTTTCACTTGGACCTTCCATTTGGGCATAAGATGAGAACATACTCTTCTCTCCAGCCATATGATTTGTACATCCACTTCAAGCACTCAACTTGATCCACCGGATGAGTATGCCTGCAAAACAAGTTTATTCCTTCTTTTAGGTCCCCAATTAGCATTGGGGCCATGAGTGTTAGGCACTAGAATCTTAGGAACCCATAGAGATCTTTTCACATATATGTTGGGCTCATTTCCAACATATGTGGCAACAACTTTACCAAGGTTGTTGTGTCTCAACACATATCTAGAGGACATGCTCTCATAGGGTGCATGGGTCTTGGGTTTGTAAGCATACTTGTTCCACTTGGGTATAATTGGGATCTCCTTGACCTACAGACGAGTGTTAGATTCTTTAGGAGCTTGCTATCATGATTAAGGTTATGCCTTGGTCTTGTTGGTACCACTGTTCTACCAAACCCCAGAACCTCCATGTTTTGGTGCAGAGCCTCCAAGGCATGGAACCTCCGTGTTTCTGCACGGAGCCACCACGGTCTGCACTGGCTGCACCTCACCAATGGTCTCCTTCTCAAACCTGATACAAGATACTCCATTCACCATCTTCCTTTCATTGGTCTTGCCACCCTTCTTGTGGCCAAGGCCATCTTTGATGAAAGGATGTCTTCCTTGAATGAACTTGAGCTTATTGCTTGCATCATCTATGCACCCACTAGCTATGATATTGTTGAATCTTGCAATTTCCTTCTTCATAGCTTCCATATTAGCAAGGTTAGTAGCACAAGCTTCTAAATCAACATTGTAGCATCTATCACAACCCTTGCTAGTAGATGCATTAGAGATCTCACTTGCCTTCATAGGATGTGAGGTTTTATCCCAAAGGATGCTAAATTGCTCTTCAAGCTCCTCATTTCTTGTCTTGAGGGCATTGTTCTTTTCTTGAAGAGTATTTAGATCATCCTTTAGGGTAGCTATGACACTTTCCGCTTGGTCAACTTCCAAACATAAAGTTTCAACCTCACTTCTTTCTGATGCAAGAGCTTTCTTGCAAGTAACATAGAGTTTCTCTTATTTGGTAAGAGTAGCTTGAGTTCTCTATAATTCATCTACCACTTTGCCTATGAAGTTCTTAGATTTTTTTTTCTATTTTACTTACCAAGTTGTTTACTTCATCATCACTAAATTCATCACTAGAGTCTACGTCTGGATTCATCACTAGATGGAGGAGAGGGTTTAGGCTTGGATTTTGGTTTTAAATTTTCTCCTTTGCCCATGAGACAAAAGAGTGTAGATATCTCCTCATCATCGGTCAAGTTGGTGGAGCTTTGGTGAAGAAGAATGCTTCTTGATAGCAATTGTTGCAACTTTCTTTGTTTCTTCTTCACTTGAGCTATCATCATTTGAATCCCATTCATGACCAATATGAGCTTGACCCGAATAGTTCTTTTTGTGTTGGGTCTTGTCATCTTTCTTGTAGTCCTTCTTCTTGTCTTTCTTGTCCTCTTTGTTCTCAAAAGGACAATCGGCAATGAAATGCTCCGTGCTTCCACAATTGTAGCATTTCCTCTTTTGCTTGTTGGGAAATCTCCTCTTCATAAACTTGTACCCTTCTATTTTCAACCCCTTCTTGTACTTCCTCATGAACAAAGCAACATCACCAATCTCACCAGAAGACTCTTCATCATCTTCATCATCACTTGAGTCACTTGATGAATCAACTGTCTCAACCTTGCTTGATCTTGATCTTGGCAGCTTGCTTGAGGTGAAGGCCTTGTTTGATTTGTTTGCCTTGAGAGCCACCTCCTTGACCTTTAAGTTCTCCATCTTTGCTTCTAGCTCTCCAAACTTCTTCCTTTGTTGTATCTCCATCTCTATGAGCACATGAGTGAGTATTCTTCTAAGGACATCACTAGGGGTGAACTCTTCAAATCTCTTCTTCTCTCTAATCAATGTTACAAGAGTTGGGTTTCTTGGTGCAAATGCTTCTAACATCACTTTTACAACATGATGATCATCCAAGTCATCCCCACCTAAGCCTCTAATCTTGCCAACTATCACCATCAATCTATCAAACATCTCTTGAGGGCCTTCTCCATCCTTGATGACAAACCTATTAAGTTTAGCCATCAATAGATCAATCTTGGACTTCTTTACCTTACCAACCCCTTCATGTGCAAGGTGAAGAGTGTCCCAAATCTCCTTAGCAATCTCCAAACCAATCACTTTGTTGTACTCTTCCAGGCTCAATGCACTTAGAAGAGCACTAGTAGCATGAGCATTGCGATGTATCATGCGAATCTCTCCTGGTGTGGGATTTTTAGGATCAACGGGATCTTCAAAACCTACACACACAATATTCTACATCTTCAGATGGAGTCTAATAAGATAAGCCTTCATCATATGCTTCCACTTGGTAAAGTTAGTCCCATCAAATTGGGGTAACTTAACCGCGGGTATGTTGATGTGAGTGTTAGTAGGCAAATTTACGGAATCATAATTAAAGGATACACTCGAATATGATCTCTTGGTGTTGGACTTGAGTGTCCTCTTTGGTAGCCTTTGAGCATAGTATCCATCATCATCCTCTCTGTTCTCCAACTCGATGCTTGGTTGTGGGCTTGATTGCACCTTTCTTCTTGCTTTGTGTTTCTTCTTATCTATCGATGGGGAACCCTATGGGCCCCCCATAGACCATACTGCAGGGAGGTAGGCCTTGGTAACAAGGCCTACAGCCCAATCGCCAAGAAGAACATGGAGCAAAGCAACGTGCAAAACTGAAACTCCAACTCAAACTATACAAGGAAAGGCGCTCGAAGCGTAGCTTAGGACTCTGACCTTGTATCCGAATAGGACACAAACAACGCCTCTCAGCGCCTGGACTATAAAGGGCTGGTGAGGGTACCCATTGTAAGAAGAGAACGCATACCCGATACTCAAAGCAATACAACGCAAATAGGCTAATGCCAAAACTGGATGTAAGGTTATTACTCGACCAAGTCGAGGGCCTGAACCAATATAAATCGTGAGTCTCTTTGCATAACAGCCAAATTCTGCTATTCACCAAAGCCCGAACAACTGTCCCGGGTACCACCGTGGCAGGCTATCGGTGGTAAAACATCGACAGCTGGCACGCCAGGTAGGGGCTTTCGATGAATTTTTTCTCGAGAGTTCGACGGACCTCAACCTCAAGATGTCCTTTTCGGTAGGAACAACCTTTGTCTTCGGATCCTGGATCTGCAAGGCTGACAGTGATGGCAAGCTTCGTACCCGTCTCCGAGAAGAAAAAGAATTCGATGACGAAGTTCAATACAAACTCACCGAGAAGATGATGAAACTCTCAACTTCGGATACAACTCGGAATAAGGAAGAAAGTGGATATGAAACCGACTCTGAAAAAGAGATACAACCCAATTCCAAGACAATCTTCACGGCACAAGAGCCAAGCCTAATTGGACTCGGAGACACAACAATGATCGTGAAGGGATACGACCCGTACAACTCAAAGAAGAACTTGGGAACTTACGGACTGCGCAACGCGGCATCAGTCTATCAACACTTTACCCAAAACAAGATGAACTCAGCAAGAAGAATACTCCTAGAGGGAGCACAAGAAGGGATGATCATGACAGTGACCCCGCAAGATTGTGTGGTGCATTGGCCAGGTTCTTTCACCTCAAGCAAAGTCCAGACTGGCACGCGTGTTGAAGAACTACCTTATCAAGAGGGAGAAGAACTCGGATCCAGTTCAGAAGCTACAGATAGCTCAACCAAACAAAGGATGGAATACCGTACAAGAAGAGCTCGGAAGAGGTATACTGTATACATGGTGGAGCAGTTAGAACAACCTTTGGAACCACCACAGATACCAGATATAAAATCTTCAGACAAATCAGAAGGCAACATCTCGCCAGATGAGAAATGCGACAGCAACAAAAATGATGAGCAAAGACTAGCAAGGCTAAAGAAGAACAAATTGAAAGCTGGAAGGAGGAACCGGGCTAAACAAAGGAAGCAAGTCTGGAATAAATACAAAGCGGAGCTAACGGAATACAACAGAAAGAAGGCGAAAAAAGAAGCCACAAAAAATACAAAAAGGGAAAGAATTGAAGAATTAACAAAGGAGTTGTACACCCTCACGAATAACGGGAAAGCAAAGGAAGACCAGAAGAAAGAAGTCGGGGGATTAGAAAAACAACTCGGCGAAGAAATTCTACAGGAGCCACAAAGGGAGCAGCCACCCAAAAAATCAAATTTTCAAAGGATAGGACCAGTAGAAAGTGCTGATATCAATGGAAGGAAGGAAAACTACTCAAAGCAACAAGAAAGAGACAAACTAGAATTGAGCCAACACTACCAAGAAATATCAAGAAGATTTAAAAAGAAGATGACTACGGAGAGTCTGGGTTAAAAGAAGACAGGTCTTATTATAGAAGGGCAAGATCGCTAGATTACGGAAGAACGGAACCATACGACAGATTCCCTTGTTTCGCAAGAAGACTACAAACTTTAAAGCTACCGCACAAGTTTAAACCAGCAAATCATTCCAAGTATGATGGCAAAGTTGAACCAAGACAATGGCTAAGGGTTTACTCCTAATCTATTGAATTAGCTAGAGGAGACGACGACATCAAGGCTCTATTCTTCCCAATGGCCCTCAAAGCAATGCCGCTACAATGGTTTGACAAATTGAGGCCAAGATCAATCAGGTATTGGGAAGACTTGCAAGAAGCTTTCTGCAACAACTTCGCAGGCATTATTACCCATCCAATGACTATAGCCAAATTGAAAGGAGTAAAGCAAAGGAGAGGAGAAAGTTTAAGGGAATACTATAGAAGATTTGGAGAATTCAGGGCTCAAGTCCACGATATTACTGATAGGGAGGTGATAGAGGCCTTTGCAGAAGGAATCTGGGCAAACTAGCAATACAAGGACTATTTCAATACCCAAGAACAAATGAAGACTTCAAGAGGGTTGTTGAGAAGCTAATTTCATTAGAAGAAAGAACTCAGCACAGATTTGCTAGGGACAACCCAGAGAATAGAAGACCCGAATTACAGACAACAAGACAAAAGACCAAGGCAGGACAATATGGTGGCAACCACAGACAACAAAAGAAGATACAATGGCAACGGCAATGATAGCAATGGTAGCAATCATAATGGCAACTACAACAATAGCAACAACCAATAGCAACTATCAGAGTAACAACTACCAAGGAAGAGCACCTGGAAAACATAGAAAACAGTGCCGTGTCACATACACCCAGGGGCCAGACACAAGTTAGTTGAATGCAGCACTTTTCAGCGGCAATTCATGAAGAGAGAAAACATGAATCAAAACAACTCGGAGCCAAAGCAAGAAGAATCCAAGAAGGAGGAAAAGAGAGCTGAAGGAGATTATCAAGAACCCCAACACCAATTAGCGGTGATATTTTTAGGTGTTCCTAACACACGAAGCAAAAGACAAGAGAAACTAGCTCACAGAGCCATCATGGCAGCTGAACCAGCCATCCCAAGATATCTAGATTGGTCAGAGTACCCCATCCACTTCACAAGAGAAGACCAATGGACTAGTGTAGCAAACGCAAGATGCTACCCACTGGTACTGGGTCCAACTATCGCAGGAGTAGCAGTAACTAAAGTACTCATCGATGGAGGAGCCAGACTTAACATAATTTTCGTAGATACTCTCAAAAGGATGAATCTAGATTGTGAAGGTCTAATGACACCCACAAGCACACCATTCTATGGAATAGTACCCGACAGAGCAGCTATGCCCCTCGGATAGATAACCCTACCTGTCACCTTTGGCACACCAGACAAATACCGGACGGAATTCATCAAATTCGAAGTTGTAGACTTTGAATCATGCTACCACGCAATACTTGGGAGACCAGCTTTAACAAAATACATGGCAGTACCACATTATCCATACCTACTGCTCAAGATGCCAACAACAAAGGGCGTATTATCATTGAAAGGAGATCTAAAGAAAGCACATGATTGCGATAGTACAAGCAGTACAAATATCCGAAAGATTACAAGATATAAAGGAAGGAAAGGAGATTGCAATGCTGGCCAACGAAATAAACCCAGATGAGATTAGGATACTGGCTAAGAAGCCAAGCAACTTCGCACCACCAAAAGAAGCCGCTACCAAGACTATTGACCTACTGACTTGGTGATCCGGAGAAGACGGACAATCATCAGTGCAAATCTTGACCCCAAATAGGAACTCACGCTCACCAACTTTCTTCAGGACAACAAAGATATTTTCGCTTGGAAGCCAGCAGACATGCCAGGGGTCCCAAGGGAGTTGGCTGAGCACATAATTGATGTGAACAAAGGGTCCAAACCCGTTAAGCAAAAGTTACGAAGATTCGCTCCAGATAGAAAAGCAGCAATCAAAAAAGAGATCACCAAGCTCATGGAAGCAGGATTCATCAGAGAAATAATCAACCCGGATTGGCTTGCCAACCCGGTCCTAGTAGAGAAGAAGGATTCAAAAGAATGGCGCATGTGCATCGACTACACAGACCTCAACAAACATTGCTCAAAAGATCCATATGTCCCACCAAGGATTGATCAAATCATCGACTCGACAGCAGGATCAGCTCTGTTATCCTTTCTAGATTGCTATTCAGGCTATCATCAAATATCCTTAAGAGAAGAAGACCAAAGCAAGACTTCGTTCATTACACCCTTTGGGGCATATTGCTATAAATCAATGCCTTTTGGGCTAAAAAATGCAGGGGCAACATATCAAAGAGCAATTCAAACTTGCTTGGGGAGTCAAGTCGGAAGAAATGTAGAAGCATACATTGATGATGTAGTAATCAAGACAAAAGAACCCAGATCATTGATAGAAGACCTTGAGGAGACTTTCAAGAATCTAAAAGCATGGCAGTGGAAGCTAAATCCCACAAAGTATGTTTTTGGGGTACCATCAGGACAACTACTCGGGTTCCTAGTCAGTAACCGAGGAATTGAAGCAAGTACAAAGCAGGTTAAAGCCATCATGGATATGAAACCTCCAAAGAAAGTTAAAGACATACAGAAGCTTACAGGATGCATGGCAGCACTCAACAGATTCATCTCCCGACTAGGAGAAAAAGGGCTACCTTTCTTCAAATTATTGAAAAAGGCAAGAAATTTTGAATGGACAGAAGAGGCAGAAGAAGCATTCCAAAAGTTAAAAGAATACTTGGCATCATCACCAGTAATGACACCACCAAAAGACAAAGAGGACATGATGCTATACATTACAGCAACCAAGAACGTTGTCAGCACAGCAATTGTGGTTGAGAGAGAAGAACCCGGACACACATACAAAATGCAAAGACCAGTCTATTACATAAGCGAAGTACTAACAGAATCAAAAGTGAGATACCCACACATGCAAAAACTACTTTATGCAGTGTTGATATCATCAAGAAAGCTGAGACATTATTTCCATGAACACAAGATTACAGTGGTAACCAATTTTCCACTTCAAGACATTCTACGCAATAAAGATGCAATAGGTCAGATATCAAAATGGGCAGTAGAACTCGGTGCTCTCAACCTAGACTTCAAACCAAGAACAGCAATCAAATCTCAAGCATTATCTGACTTTATTGCTGAATAGACAGAAATCAGTCAAAAAGAACCCGAACCAATACTTGATCATTGGAAAATGTATTTTGACGGTTCCCTAAAGTTAGGAGGAGCTGGAGCAGGAGTACTATTCATATCACCAGAAGGGAGACAGTTAAAATATGTGCTACAAATACTTTGGTAGGCAACTAATAATGAGGCAGAATACGAAGCATTAATACATGGTCTAAGAGTTGCAAGCTCGCTTGGGATCAAAAGACTACTTGTCTACGGTGATTCAGCTATAGTAATCAATCAAGTCAACAAGGATTGGGATTGTACAAAAGATAATATGGATGCGTACTGTGTAGAAGTCATAAAATTGGAGAAAATTTTCCAAGGGCTCGAAATCCATCATGTACTAAGAGATTCCAACGTTGCAGCAGATGTGCTAGCCAAATTAGGACTAGATAGAGCAAAAGTACCACCTGGTATATTTGTGGAAGAACTCACAGCCCCATCCATCAAACAACTCAGAAACATAGAAAAAAAAGGAGACAACAGATCCAATGGAAATAGATCAAGCATGAAGAACCAGACCAGTCAAGACAAATCATGGTCATACAAAGTGATTGGAGACAAACATACATTGATTTCATTAAAGAGAAGAAACTACCCGAAGACAAAGCAGAAGCAACTCGGGTTGTACGAAGAAGCAAAAACTACGTTCTGGTGGGGAGATAAACTATACAAAAGAGCAGCATCATCAGGAGTACTGCTTAAATGTGTACTGACAGATAAAGGAAAGGAAATCTTGGACGAAATCCACTCAGGATGATGTGGAAATCATGCAGCCTCTAGTACACTAGTCGACAAAACATTCAGAACCAGTTTCTATTGGCCAACAACACTCAAAGATGTAGAAGAGCTTCATCAGAACATGCAAGAATTGCCAAATGTTTGCTAGGCAATCACATGTGCCGGCTCATAACTTAATATGCATACCGATGGCTTGGCTGTTCTCATGCTGGGGGCTGGATCAAGTCGGACCACTCAAAAAAGCAAAAGGAGGCTTCGAATACATATTCGTGGCAATCGACAAATTTACAAAGTGGATTGAATACAAACCTTTGGTCAAATACAGTGTAGAAAAGGCAGTGGAATTCATACAAGACATCATGCATAGGTTCGTCATGCCCAACAGAATAATCACAGATCTTGGTTCACCATTTACAGCAAGAGAATTCCAATACTAGGTAAGAGATTGTGGGATAGAAATCGACTTTGCATCAGTAGCACACCCGCAGGCCAATGGACAAGTTGAAAGAGCAAATGGACTCATATTACAAGGTTTAAAACCAAGATTATATGAAGATTTGAAAGATTATGGTGGAAAATGGATCGACGAATTACCGAAAGTAGTATGGGGTCTAAGAACCCAGATCAGCAGAGCAACTGGATACTCACCGTTCTTTCTGGTCTACGGATCAGAGGTAGTACTACCAGCCGACTTAATATGGCTATCTCCAAGAATAGAACAATATGAAGAAGGCGAAGCAGAAGAAACAAGGCGGTTAGAAATTGATTCAATAGAAGAAATAAGAGATAGTGCAATCATACAAAATGCAAGATATCAGCAAGGGTTACGAAGACATTATGACAAAAGTACTCAACCCTGATCACTAAAGCCAGGGGACTTAGTACTATGACTAATCCAGAAGAAAGATGGACGACACAAATTACTCAGTCCATGGGAAGGACCCATCATCATGAAGATAGCAACAGGACCCGGCACATACGAGTTGATGACTCTAGATGAAATACCTGTAAAGAACACTTGACATATCAGCCAGCTCAAAAGATTCTACAATTAAGTACAACAGATTGTACTCAAGTTTCAAGAGAAATAAAACAGAGATTCTTCAAGAAGAACAGCTTCAAATATGAGCCATGTCCAACAGACAGAACCAACCCATAATTAGGTTGGGGAAAAAGGGGCTTCCCTATTAACAGCCAACCCAGAAACGGTTGCGCTACACTGGGCAATCTTGTCACTCAACCATATGGAGATGGTCTGACTGACGGCCAATGGCCAAATAGCTTCTTGGGTAAGGAGACCCAAGCTAGCATTTGTCACTCTACCATAAAGAGATGGTACGACTGACAGCCCTGTCCAACGGACAGAACCAACCCATAATCAGGTTGGGGAAAAAGGGGCAGCCCTGCAAACAGCTCAACCTAGAAACGGTTGTTGCTATACGGGCGCAATCACTTACCCCAAGAGTTGGTACGATTGCTTACTTACCCTGCAAACAGCCAACCCAGAAATGGTTGTGCTATACGGGTCTGGTCGCCTACCCCAAGAGTGGTACGATCGACTACTTCGCCCAAGAAGAGGCACAAACACTCCAACAACTCGGTCGCCTACCCCAAGAGTGGTATGATCGACTACTTCGCCCAAGAACACCAGCACTCCAACAGTTCGGTCGCCTACCCCAAGAGTGGTACGATCGACTACATTGCCCAAGAAGCGACACAAGCACTCCAACAACCCAGTCGCCTACCCCAAGAGTGGTACGATCGACTACTTCGCCCAAGAAGCGGCACAAACACTCCAACAACTCGGTCGCCTACCCAAAGAGTGGTACGATTGACTACTTCGCCCAAGAAGCGGCACAAGCACTCCAACAGCTCGGTCGCCTACCCCAAGAGTGGTACGATCGACTACTTCGCCCAAGAAGCGGCACAAGCACTCCAACAACTCGGTCGCCTACCCCAAGAGTGGTACGATCGACTACTTCGCCCAAGAAGTGGCACAAGCACTACAACAGCTCGGTCGCCTACCCCAAGAGTGGTACGATCGGCTACTTCGCCCAAGAAGCGGCACAAGCACTCCAACAACTCAGTCGCCTACCCCAAGAGTGGTACGATCGACTATTTCACCCAAGAAGCGGCACAAGCACTCCAATAGCTCGGTCGCCTACCCCAAGAGTGGTACGATCAACTACTTCACCCAGAAAGGGACACAAGCACTCCAACAACTCGGTCACCTACCCCAAGAGTGGCATGATCAACTATGTTGCCTAAGGAGGGGCACAAACACTCCAACAACTCGATCATCTACCCCAAAAGCGGTACAATCGACTACTTCGACCAAAGAATGGCACTCAAGGACAAGCATATCCAAGAGAATATTCCACAAGCAACAATACAACCCATGAAGACATGCATTGAATTCTCCAACAACCAGAATGACAACAGCAATAAGTAACCGAACAAACAACTCGAAGACGTATGAAGGATCACATACAAAATTACAATGTCAAAGGATTACAGTCGAAAAAGAACTCAGACAGAGAAAAATTATACATCTCATTGATCGAAGACAAATACAAATGTTACAGACGGCCAAACAGGACCGGATAAACTCAGACATAAGATAGAGGCAAGATTCTTCAATATTGCAACAAGGAACCCAGTGGCGGCAGCAGCGGCAGCCCAGACACAGAAGAACAGATAGAGCAGCATGTTCATTACCAAGCAAGCATAAGCCCGGGGGCTACTCAACCTCACACACCAGCATATCTACAAATGAAGAAAGAATTGAAGAAGAAATTTCCTACTCAAGGAAGAACCACAACCAACAAAGAAGGTATTATAGCAAACCAGAGGTAAACAAGGCTAAAGATCACAAGAAAGAAAGAGGAAAAGAACAAAAGAGCAAAGCAACAAAGGCAAATAGTACCCAAAAGCAAGATTCCTGACAAAAAGTAAAAAAAGACGCTCACTCATGGCTATACAAGACCCATCCGTGACCAGCAAAAGACAAAGATCAAAGGAGTACAAATTGAGACCCTTCTTCTAGCTTCTTTTCAACAGAAAAGAACCCGAAGAAGGCTCGGGGGCTGCAAGTACCTACCACAGAAAAACATATTTTCAAATTTTTTGACCCTCCAGCTTTTTGTACCAAAAAATAGAAGGCTTGGGGGCTACACTCAATGAGTGTAATTTTTGCAAAATTGCACTCGCTGCACTCAAAGGAAAAAGAACCCGGAGGACATCAAGCAAAAGTGCACATCAGCCAAAAGAAGAATAAAAAAAGACCATCTCAAGATTTCACTTCAAGGACCCGGATCAAGACTACAACAACTCGACCCTTGAAGCTCAATCATGAAATACTCGGGGGCTTATCGATGGGGAACCCTACGGGCCCCCCATAGACCATACTGTAGGGAGGTAGGCCTTGGTAACAAGGCCTACAGCCCAATCGCCAAGAAGAACGCAGAGCAAAGCAACGTGCAAAACCAAAACTCCAACACAAACTATACAAGGAAAGGCGCCCGAAGCGTAGCTTAGGACTCTGACCTTGTATCCAAATAGGACACAAACAATGCCTCTCAGTGCCTGGACTATAAAGGGCTGGTGAGGGTACCCATTGTAAGAAGAAAACGCATACCCGATACTCAAAGCAATACAACGCAAACAGGCTAACGCCAAAACTGGACGTAAGGTTATTACTCGACCAAGTCAAGGGCCTAAACCAGTATAAATCGTGAGTCTCTTTGCGTAACCGCCGAATTCTGCTATTCACCGAAGCCCGAACAACCGTCCCGGGTGCCCCCGTGGTAGGCTATCGATGGTAAAACATCGACATTATCCTTGTTCTTGTTCTTGTCCCTCTGCTTGTCTTCCTTGGAGGATCCCTTAGCACCAAGCTTGAGCTTTGGAAGTTGCTCAAGTGTTGCTGTGGGATCATCCTCAGGAGCTTCGGGTTCGTCTTCACTAGGAACATCCTCAAAGTGTTCCTCTCTATCTTCCTCCTGTGCCCTTTCTCTAGGACATGTCATTTCCTCACACGGTTAAGTACTATTATGAGGAAACCTGCTCTGATACCAATTAAAAGGATCTAGCAAGTAGCCTAGAGGGGGTAAATAGGCCTTTTTAAAATTTAATCAACTTCATGAAACCAGTCAGAATGCAGAACCACCGGGCCTGAGTGTGGAGGTTCTAGGGCGCAGAGGTTCTGGGACTAAGCGTGGAACCTCTGGGATCAGAGTAAGAATTCGATCTACTGCGGAATTTAACAAATGAAAAATAGATCAAATGTAATACCAGCCTTCCTAGAGAGTGTGTTGAGCTATCCAAACAGTCGGTTGTACCTAGAGGATGAGGGATTCATAGATCAGATGCAAATCCTAAAAATCAATTTAAATCACAAGTAATAGCAACAACAACAGCAATCACAAAGGACACGAGGATTTATCCCATGGTTCAACTCGCCACAAAGGCTTGTCTACGTCCATGTTGTTGTGGTTAGCCACAAAGGCTATGGAGTCTCTTTCAACTCACTCCTCTTCTCCAACCTATCACCAAGGCAATAGATTGGAGGGTTCCACTAAGTCACAAAGGGTAATACAAACGTCCTGGTGCTCAACTAGAGTGGATTGGGAGCTACCGGGAGACCGCTAGCCATCTAGGATCCAAGGTCCAAGAGTAACGAACACACCAAGCGGCTAGGGCTTCACCAAGTGCACAAGAACAGAGAAGAATGATCTTCTCGAGCTTTCTCACACTCTCTAGGGCCAAATCCCTCAAGGAGTCATAAAGCTGAGCAAAGGAGTTTGGAGCACCAAGCTTGGGAGAGAGAGAGAGAGAGAGAGAGCTTATGTTTATCAAGAATGAAGGAATGGAGAATATGATCATTGGGGCAACGAGGTATGGTATAAATACCATCCATGTCATCCACAAAATGATCGGGTCTAACAAACCCCGAAGCCTTCACGTTAGGACACGGAGGTTCCGCGCCATGGAGATTCCATGCAGGCCAGAGCAGATAAGAATTCAGCTCAACTAGCTTTTTGTGGTTGGGATTATTTGAGATGTAGATGAAGTTTTGAGCACTTGGTTCCACCCAACACACCATTAATATCCCCCTTGATAGTACGGCTTGTCCTATGACTCAATTTCAAAATATAAAATGAATTAAACTATCTCTTGGAGCCGTTGCAAGCCATCTATTCGAGTTGGGGGTCTCCTCCTTTGTTTCTTTGCATCCACAATTAAAGATATGCTGTCAAACACTTGTCAAAGCCATTAGTCCTTTAATTATGTGGTCAACATCATTAAAACCCACTTGGATCTTGATTGCACTTACACTATATAATGCCAAGAACATGAGGGCAAGGGGGAATCTCTCCTCTCCCATTCATTTTTTGTAAACCCTAGTTGCTGCCTCACTCTTCCCACTCATGTGTTGGAGCCTTTGTCCTAGGGCCTTCTCCGTGGAGCCTCTGCACAAGACCATCATTGCGGAGCCTTCTTCGCTGAGCCCTTATACAAAACAATCATCGAGCATTCGTCCGAGACCTTCGATCCAAACCTTCACCCGGGACCTTCATCGAAAGACCTTCTTTAGCTTGGCCTTCGTCGATGGACCTTCTCTAGCCCAGTCTTCATCGAGAGACCTTCTTTGGCTAGGCCTTCATCGGTTGACCTTCTCCGGCCGGGCCTTCATCGGGGGACCTTCTCCAGTCGGGCCTTCTCTGGGAGCCTTCTCCAGCCAGCCTTCATCGAGAGACCTTCTCCCACCAGCCTTCTCTAGGAGGACTTCTCCTGCCAACCTTCATCAAGGGACCTTCTCCCCTCAGCCTTCTCCAGGAGACCTTCTCCCATCGGCCCTCTCCGGGAGGCCTTCTCCCACTGGCCTTCTCCGAGGGACATTCTCTGAGGAGCCTTCTACTCTCAACCATGTTTGGGATGCTTGTCCCAACATATGAACACTCCCTAAACTTGCACAGTGGTGTAATATGGGTCCACACTCTTGACTCTTGATATTTGAGTCCCAAAACTTATGATGCAGTGCCACTCAGGTCCCCAACTATCGAATTTTGATATTTGGATCCATGAACTTGTACAATAGTGTTATCTAGATCCCTAAACCCATAACTCAACACACAATTAGCATGCCTTGTTAGTTCTAGTTGTGTGTTTTTGTGCAAGTCTAGAGACCTAGATGATGCCAACATACAAATTTTGGCACCAAAATACCAAAATTTGAGAGTTGGGGACTTGAATGGCAAAATAGTAAAAGTCTAGGGACTTAATTATCAAAAACTAAGAGTTAAGAACCTAGATAATGCCATCATGCAAGTTTAGGGACCGCTAGCGAAATTCACTCAAATAAAACATTTATGGTATCGGAGATGACAAGGTTGAGATGTGTCCATGTCATTATGTATGATGAGTGATTGTCATGGGCAATAAGTCCTTGCAGTTGAGTTGTTTTTGTTTACGACTAACCAAAGGCGAATCGGTGGAAGATTGGAAGTGCAAAATGTCTCTTGATTGTATATGTGTAGGTGGTAGATAGAATTGGCTACGTCAATGGAGAGCCTAAAGGCAAGGTTGTGGTCATGTCATTAGAAGTTAGAGCAGCTCTTTGCTCTTGCGAAGACCTTGGTGATGATGACCTATGGTACGCCCTCCAGCTCTAGCCCCAACCTCTGACCCCTCGTGCCTCCCCCATGGCGGGTGGGCCTAGATCCACCGCCACCATGCGAGCACCCCCATCGCCACCTGCTGCAGTGGGTTCCCCACCCTGCGGCCATCCTCCACACCTAACCTACCTAGCTAGCGGTAGTCCATGGCCTCAGATTGAGTCCACCATGTGCAGCGGTAGCGCAAGCCCAGCGACCAGCGCATCGCCCCTCCCCCGCCGCCCTACCATCAAATCCATCATTGTGGGGCCATAGCTCATCCTCGAGAAGACTTCTGCTTCCTGCTCGGCGGACCTAGCAGGAGGTGGGACCTTGAAGCGAGTAAGTTTCTCCTCTCCCCTCAGTGCCTCTCCTATGTGGAGTTACTTCCCCGATGGCAAATTGCCTCCAAGGTCATGTCTTAGAGTCAATGCAACAAGGCCTGCTTCCAGTGCACCAGACACAAAGCATTAAATCCTCCCCCACCCGACTATTGTGCCCCAAATTGAAGGCGTGACTCCTCCCCAAAGCGGGCCACATAGGGTTGACTCTAGGGAGCATCAACAAGGTGCTAGGGGCACATTCACGCATGCCAGCTACCACCCCACCTATAGAAGAAGCTAGCTAGTCCATGGTTCGCCCGAAACACTAGTGGCGACTACCCGAGTACAAAGATCTAGCATCTTCAAAGCCCCCAACCACCAAGGTCACATCGATGCGCTCCCACACCAACAAGGAGCTCCTGAGCCACATCAGAGGTAAATGCTTCAGATGCCTCTCCACTGGCCATGCCATTGCAGAGTGCAGGGACCCTAGTGCGGTGCATCAGTTGTGGCCACTGGGGACATAAAAGCAGAGAGTGCAGAGGCAGAGGTCCAACCTTCTGACAGCCAGCACCCTAGCTCCTGGCAGCTCCTCCCCCAATTGACAACTACAATTTCCCTCCACTCAGATGGACCATGATGCCCAGGCCTAGGGACCCCTTGGACCACCCCTAAGACACTGCTATGGTGTCCTTCTCCATCGATGACATGGATCGCGAGCTTGACCGCCTCTCCATGAATGGCATGGTGGCCTGGCTGGGGAAGAATTGCTCGGTGGTGGAGCCAAAGGTCATCAAAAAGGCCATCTACCACTGGTTTGGTGTCCGTCTAGAGGACGTCTCCGTCATCAAGCACTTCCTCGTGGACTTCTTCATCGACTTAAAGCACTATCACCAACGTGATGAAGCTGTGGCCAAGGGGGGTTCCCCTATGGTGACCTCGACATCCACACTAGGCATTGGTAGTTGCTCACACACTATGACATCTGCAACCCAAAGTACCATGTTTGGCTATGCCTCGAGGGCATCCTGCTTCATGCCTGGAACGAGAACATCGCTAAGAGGGCAGTTGCAAGAGCCTACGACCTTGACTACGTCGAGAAGTCATCGCTGGATTAAGAGGACACCAGGTCCCTCTGCCTCTAGGCCAGGACACACAACCTGTCGAACATCCCAAAGGTAACCTAGCTCACCTTGTCATGCAAGAAAGCAAAATTTCCTAATGGTCCGCCTCTTCGTGGTCGCCATGGAATCACCTTCAAGATACTGGTACACCTTGACCTAGTGGAGGACCCACCAAGAAGAGAGGGGCATGCACCCCCTCCCCTATGACTACAAGTGGTACTACAACATCGTTGATGGCAAAAGGGTGCCACGCGACCGTCTTGACCCACCACCTGTAGATGTCCGCAGCAGCAGCCAGCGTGATGACGACGCCGACCGTCGAGGGCATCGCGAACGCCGGGGCAACAAGCACTACTATAGAAATGTTTTTTAGGGGTGGCTCATAACCCTTTGTAGGGGTGGTTTAGTCAGCCACCCCTACCGAACCGTCTCTACAAATCATGCATTTGTAGGGACGGTTTCTAGGCCGCCCCTACAAATCGATTTGTAGGGGCAGCTCGTATTACTAGCTGCCCCTACAAATTAATTTGTAGAGGCGGCTGTAGTACCAGCCACCTCTATAATACCTATTTGTAGGGGCGGTTCAATCTAGAACCACCCCTACAGTACGTTTTCCCACCAAAAAAATTCAAATTTACAATTCAAATTTGACCAGAACACTGTTTGTTTCCGCGTATTCCATCCAGCGTTCATGTTGCCGAACGCCCCACGACCCGCATTCCAAACCACGTTCACGTTGCTGAACACCCCACGACCAGCATTCCGAACCGTGTTCACGTTGACGAACGCCCCGCGGCTAGCATTCCGATCAAGAGTATTATATAAACTACAATTACAAGTCCAATTCACAAGAATATATACAATCCATCATTAAATATACAAATTCCATACACATTGTTATCAACATCTTAGAGCTAGCCTTTCAGTCTCATGAAGGTGTTGGTACTGAGGATTTCTACCTAAGTCAGACTCTCAGTCATGGTAGGCGCCTTTGACGTGTACAATCTGGTCCAATATGAAGTTGCAAAGGTCATCGACGAGCTCTAAGAGTTGGTCATCCTTGTATGGGTCTCTTTTCATTCCTTTCTCTTCTTTCCACTATAAGAGAACAAGTTTCGGATTAGTATTTCATACCATGTACGAAGTTTTTATACTATGGGTGAAGAGGTTCAAACTTACCCTTAAGGGGTGTCTCCTGTAGGCACCGGTGTTACTCATTATAGAACATATATAGTATCCACAATGTACACTCCCAGGCTTTTGCTTAGGGCATTGTGTGTTTTGCATATGAAAATGTTAAGTAATGCTTTTGACAACCATGTAATGGAGTACTAAAGAAGTAAGTTACACTTACCGCACATAGTGTTTTTATAGCCAGCTTTTCCTTCCTTGCTGGATCATGCCTTCCATGATGTTTAGTGACATAGAACCTAAAAGCCATGTTCAAATTATTTTAGCAAATACAACTTGTTAGTATCCAAAAGTGAACGTTACAAGTATGTATACAAACATATAAGCTAATGAGGATTGTCGATATGTTTACATCTTAAGAATCGATATGAAGTCTTTGTATGTCACCGGGTCCCTATCTATTGAATAAAAGACCCATGCCATGCTCCTTCCAACATCGATGGCTATACAAATCCAGTGGTTGCTACATGGATTTAATCATAGAACTAGATAAGATCTTTTGCATCGAATAAAATATATCGAACAAAGCTTTAAGTATAGAGTTGAACTTACTCGAAGTTGTATGGTAGCCATACAGTAGAGTGTTGTTGGAGAATTTTGAAAGCCAGGGCAATGTATGCCGCAACCTTAAGGGACTCTTCCCTTAGTTTCGCCATACGAATGTGCTCTTTCTCCGGAAGAGTCTTTGCAGTAGCTAGCTCTTTGGCATCCAGTTTCCACTGTTTAGGGTAATTAAAATTTGTTTGGGCTATAGCTTGAGGGTCTAGATACCCGGCTTTCACACTTGGCATTTGTTTGACAATGTGCACTTGCATTCTACAAATCATGGCGTGGGTTAGTTACAACAAAATTCAAAGATTACATTCATATCATATCTGGAGGACAAGGACTTACAGGCACCACGTGCGAATTAGATTCATCTCCATTGCTCCCAAGTGAAAGCATGTCTACATGTCCTTGAAGTCAAAGACAATTTTCCTAGCTAGGCTTCTAAATGTGCTGGTGGGGAAGCATGCTTGTATGAGGTCTATGCTCATTGGGAGAACACGCAAGTACTAATCATCAAACCTTCTCATTCCAAGTGGTAGGCGCTGGATGTCCCGGTTTGGTAGGAAGGGCTTGCCTCTTTCATATGTTTTCGGGCAATCCTTTGACCATTTGATGGCATCAATATTTGGATACTGCTTTGCAATTTGGTGGAGTTTGCTAGTGACGGCCTCCTCAGAACCCCGTGATGGGACTTTTTTTAACTTGGTTGTCAGGCTTGAACTAGTCATGGGAATACCACTTGGACACGGACGAGATGTCTTTCATTAGAACATAAATTGGCCTTATGGTGATTGGATGCTTCTTTCAAAGTTCCCATTCAGGCACGTCATCATCTTCTTGTGCATCACCTTCTTCAGGAGGCACTCGTTGTTCATGTATCGGTTGTGCTTGTTGAGAAGACTATGGCATCTCATCATGCACTTGCTCGGTACGAGCTGGAGAAGGTTGTGGCATCTCATCAGGCACATGCTCACTAGGAGGTGGGGAGGAATGTGGCATCTTAGGAATGTGGTGGTCACGAGACGGTGAAAATATCTCCCCGACCTCAACAACTTGCTCCAAATTTGGGAGAGGGGGAGGCAGCGAAGAAGCAGTCAATATAATGTCCTATTTGTGCCAGAGGATGAACTGCCCCATAATGTCTCTGAGTAACACCAGCCCCTCAGGAGTTGCATAGTCTATCCTCCACTGCATGAACTCGAGCTTCACGGTATGCACGTTGACCCTAGTGTAGTTTGGTGGTATCTTATTATTGTGGTGTAAGCCACCAGGGGGATGTGCCACACCTGTTGCCACCTCCATCACAGTGTTCTATCGGCCGCTGAGAAACACCAAGGTGCAACTAGTTGGTTCCCATATGCGATCGACAGGGGTTGTGGCTATAGTGGAACCTTGGCTGCTAAGAACTTTCGAAGGGCTGCCAACTAATGCCAGTTCTCCCAGCGGCGTCACTAATATTCGTGGCTCCGTAGATAGTCCTTGCTTCTCCAGCACCTTTGCAACTAGAGCCTTCACTTGGAGCTCAAGATTAGTCTCCTGGTCTCTGCCATATTTCTTGTACATGTGCCTATCCTCTTTGAATCCTTACTTCTAGGTCGTCTTTTTCCATAGCCCCCTGGTGCGGCCTATGTGCTCCTTGTTTCCCAAGCCAAGGCTAAGCTCGTCCCTCCCTAGAAGGATTGAATGAGCCCTTCTCCTTGTCTTCAGCATATTTCAGTAGCCTTGATACTGCCTCTTGGGTCTTTGGCTTATCAAACTTAAGATTACCGCTGGATGATTCTGTACTCCTTGCATATATCCAATTCCTTGAGTGTACCTTCAAATTTGTCACATCGATATTCCCAGCAGTTGTGGCCTCTTCGTCCATCTTTCTGAACTGCTCTTCCTTGGCATAGTAGCCACCGAGGTCTAGATGATGGTGGTGTTTGTTCCTCTTCGCCAGCTCGGTGTTACGGGCACTGGGCTCCAATGCCTCCGGTGAAGTCTTTTGAGCCATGAGCTCCTTCCATTGACTAGGAGTTATTTTGCCGAACTCGTTGAAGGGAGTTAACCCCTTTTGGATATACTTTGTGTTGAGCACCGACCTCCAACATCGGAATGACTCTCCCATCATCCTAAAAGCATTTTTTACCAGTTCGTGCTTACCCTCCGAAAATCTAAAATTGAGCTTCAGCTGCCTATCCCATAGTTTATTCTTTTTGTTCTCTAGTACCTCTTTCCTGTTAGGGATTGCTGGGTTTAATTTATTTCTTACTAGGGCCCTGATCGCATTACGGAATTGTCCTCTTAATTCCTTCGGCTCAAGGATCTCCCCTGCTGGTCCGACCTCCATTATCACATAGCATGCCTTATCTGGATATAGATTTCCTTTTCTATCCCCTTGTTTCCTCTTAGGCTTGGTACTCGTGGTTGTGTCTTTAGGTTGTGGAGCAGAGGCATCGTGATCCGTCTCTGTAGCTGTTGCCTCTGCTCTCCTTTCCTCTACTCCGTCTTGTCCAGCGAGATGTCGTGGATGTCGACGTCGTCTTTTCCAAGTTTTAGGAGGGACATGTATATACGACAGGTCAAAGTGTTAGTAGAGGTAACACAGCCAAAGCTTTAGCAAAATTTACAAGCTAAGGCTTTTTTCCTACCTCCTCGTTCGGGTCAAAATCCTTGTCCAAATCTTCCTCCATTGACCTCCTTCTGGCTTCACGTGGGAAAGGATCCTTGGGACTTACATATCCCTCTTCTGAGTCATCATCATCCTCTTCTTCTTCGCCTTCAGCATTCTCTCCTACTCTTCCTTCTGCTCCCCCTTCCTCCACGTCACACTGCTCTCGAGTAAGCATCACTTCTAGATCTTTTTCTAACTCGTTATCGAACTACTCCTGAGTAAGCTGGTCCTCTAGTGCTTGCTCCTCATAGGTTGGCTGCTCATCATGCTTGAGGCATCGGGCTACACTGTCTGGTGTCCACGACATTATTTTGCGCTTTGTTCTAATAGATGCAAGAAAGTGTGCTTTAGGTACACGAGAAGGTATAAGAAATAAAAAAGGTCTATAAACCAAAGTAGTCCTTTAAACAGCAATATATAAAAAAACGAGTAGTAGCAGTAGTAGAGGCCTCAGAAACATGTCAATCATCATTTGATCATGAACTTGAAGCATCAAGGCATCATAACAGAGAAGAGAGGAGAAGGTAATGTAGGGGCGGCTGCTAATGATGCCAAGTTCCTCACAAGTTCTTGATCATCAGCTCATATTCCATACAATATATGGACTTGGATAATTTCATCATCAGCAAAATAAAGGAGAGGAGAGGAGAGGGGAGATTTGGCAAAAATAGCAACATTTGCTTAACAAACATAGAGAGGAAAAGGTGTAAAAAAAAGCAGTTGTTGCTTCCCAAATATAGAGGATAGGCAAAATACCAAAAATAGTTGACTGCTGCCACATGGTTAGAAGACCCCTGCACATCAAAATCTAGTAACTTAGATGTGGTAAATAGTGGATTAGAGTAGAGGAGGAGTAATAGTAGATAGAGTAATAGTAGAGGAGTAGAGTAGAGGAGGAGTAGAGAAGTGTAGCAGCCAGTAGTTAAGAGCAGCAGCCACTTAGATACAGTAGTAGTCGTAGATAGTACGTATACACATTGATATCATAAGCATTCCAAGATGTCACTTGTCTCGATGGCCCCTCTACCAACCTACTGATGGTAATAGAGTCTATGGTTTCTCCAAGTGGTATATTTTGGTCCTTCAACCATGTAGTTAGTCGTTGCTTGTGTTGTTTCATGACCCAATCATCCGAATGGTCATTTCTCTCCGCCATAATGAAAGCCAAGTGTTCATCAATCAGTGTTATCCTAAACGCTAAACGGTAAACAGTCGGTCACCTACCGTTTAGCCTATTATTCGGGCAAAACGGGTGTTTAAACGGGAAAAACGGCCGTTTAAACGGTCAAAACAACCGATTAAACGGAAACGGTGTACCACCGTGTAGCGTTTAAACGGTGTGTAAACGGGCTAAACGGCCGTTTAGGCGAACAGTGTCATCAATATACGGTTGCATCAATTGTGTACTCTGCAAGACATTGTAATACGCCCGACTCACCTCTTTGTAATCATGGTCGATGAACACTTTTCTACCACTGATGCCCTTCCTAGCCAGCCTACCCTTGTGACGAGAATCGTGTTTACCAATCCCTTTCTGTACTTTTAGGTACTCTTGATGGCACTCGACGACTTCTTCAGTACTGTAACCCTCTATCATGGAGCCCTCTGGGTATGCTCGATTATGCACGTATCGACTTAGAACCGACATGAACCGCTCATAGGACCACATTTTATGCAAGTAGCAAGGGTCCAGCGCCTGTATCTGATGAACCATGTGAATCATGAGATGTGGCATTATATCAAAAAAAGCAGGAGGTAAACACATCTCTAGTTGATTTTGTGTCTCCACCACAAATTCATGTAGGTCACTCAGCTCTTGCTTGCTAATCGTCTTCTATGAGATCTTCAAAAAGAAGTAGCACATGCGGGTGATGGCCATTTTCAAGAACTCTGGCTTTATAGCCCTGATTGCAATAGATAGAAACAATGTCAGCATCATATGACAATCGTGAGCCTTGCAGTGTGTTATTGACAAGTCCTTCATCGACACTAGCTTTTTCACATTCGCTGAAAACCCAGTCGGGACTTTGACCCCCCTCAAAAAAGTGCATATAGCTCTCTTCTCGTCTGGTGTTAGATTGAAGCACGCCACGAGCAGAGTTTATTTTCCATTAGCCTCAGGTACCGGGTGAAGCTGTGGCATCACATTTAGCTACACCATGTCTTTCCGTGATTTCAGGCCATCCTTTAACTTGCCTGTGTCTATCAAGGTAGCAATGAGACTCTCAAAGACATTTTTCTGCACGTGCATAGCATCAATGGCATGGGGGACCTCCAAGTCTAGCCAATAAGGCAGATACTGAAAGAAGATCGATTGTTTCTTGAAAGGTACGTCTTCGACAGGGGGTATGCTTCTATCTCTGTTCGTCCTATCTGGATTCTTTTTTCCATAGACGATGCGTATGTTTTTCACCATTTTGTACATGTGTTCTCCGTTATGACGTCTCTCCGGAGGGGGTTCAATCTCCGGGGTGTTGTCATAAAATCTAAAGAATAATTTGTTGCGGTACTTGTGACTTATCTTTAAGAAGCGTCGGTTCCTTAGGTAAACTATCTTCTTGGATGCATTCAGGTACACCTATATAGTACCATCCAAGCAAACCAAGCATCCTGTCTTCCCTTTGATCTGTCCAGACAAAGCAAACAGCGCGGGGTAATCATTGGTAGTAACAAATATTATTGCTCTACATATGAAGTCCCCCTTTCGGAACGCATCGTACATTGGCTCCCCATGCCTCCATAGCCTCTTCATTTCTTGCATCAAAGACTCAAGGAACACGTCTATATCAATGTCTTGTTGTTTAGGGCCAGAAATAAGAATAGTGAGGAGAAGGTACTTTCTCTTCTGACACAACCATGTTGGGATGTTGTACATGGTCAAGATCACTGGTCAAGTACTGTGGTCGCTCATCCTCTCATTGAAGGGATGCATTCCATCAGTGCTCAAGCCAAATTGTACATTCCTTGGGTCATCGCTGAATTCTTTGTGTTTCTCATCGAACCTTTGTCACTGACTACGATCAGTCGGGTGTGCAATCTTATCATCATCCACCTTGCGCTCATCATCCCACCACGTCATGAGTGCGGCTTCTTTAGGGTTTAGAAAGATATGTCTCAAGCGGTCGGTCACTGACAGGTACCACATTACCAAGGCAGGAATTCTTCTCTGCTTTGCATCGTTGCCTAATGGAGTGTCCTCTAGGGGCTGAGATTCTTGTACCACCTTTTTTGTACCCTTCATATTCCTCTTTTTCCCCGTGGAGGCTTTGTCCCCACCGTAAAGGTCATTGTTCTTGTACCGGCTGGCCCCACACCGGGGATATTTATCCAGTGACTTGAACGTTTCGCCACAAAAAAATATACAGTGGTTGGGGTATGCATAGATTTTTTCAACCTCCATTATCAATGGACTTATGACCTTCTTTGCTTGGTATGTGTTGGCGGGAACTGAGTTTAGTTGTGGTAGCACCCATGACAGGAGATGCAATAGATCATTGAAACTACAGTCTGACCAGCCATACTTAGCCTTCAGGATGAGTAGCTCAAGCACAAAACGTAGCAATGTCTAATGTGTCGGACAGCCCTTTTCAATACCATACACAGTCTCCTTCGATGCTTTTGTCACCCTTTCTAAATTTTCTAGACCTTTCGGGCTATTTAGTAAAATCTCTGGTCTAAGGGCTCGAATCATGTCCTCCAAATCATCTTCATCCCCGACACTGTGCTCCACCATCATTTTTGGCACCACCTTCATCGTTACCATCCCAACCACCAGCATCACCACCTTGTTCATTGCCGAACTCGAAATCCATTCGTGCATCAAGCTCTGCTGAATATTGGGACAGAGATTCTATGGTTTCGTCGTCGTATTCCTCCTTATCCTCGTCGTTAACAATAACCGTTTCACCATGATGAATCCACACTGTGTAGTTCTCAACAAATCCTCGCATAATCAAATGTGATCTGATGATAGTCACATCTGTCCATATCATACGGTTCTTGCAATCTTTACAGGGATAAATAATTGTATCCTTATTCTCTGTCAATGTCGTTGCATGCTTCTTTGCGGCTTCAATAAATTTATCTACCTCTTCACGAAAACCTATCTTAAACCTTAACGAACCATACATCCAAGAGTTCTTGTACTCCATCTTTTACAACAATAACCAAACAAACATTAAAGGACTATTATTTAGATATATATAAAAATGAATTAAATTAATAATTACTTGAGAATAATTGTATATACTTCAGATATATATGAATATAAATCAAATATAATTACATGAAGCATACAAACACACCATGGTAGAAGATAAATTATTAATGGCCCATTTATCCATAAATAATTAAAATACATATTTGTTGATTACAACAAACAATTTCAAAGACAACAATTAGCAATAATTATATTTTACCCATTATCTTTCATGCAAACCCTAGTCTAATTTCATCAAACACAAATTTACAAAACCAAAATTAATAAAAAAAACCAAACCCTAGATCTAGATCTACATGCACATGAAATATCCATAAAACTAAATAATTGTTCACTAAAATAAAAAAAACATGGACCAAATAAGGGTATGACCTCGTTCTTCTCCCTAATTTACCATAATACATTTAAAACTTGGGTCTAATTTGCTTCATAAGTAGCTCAAGCACCATAGAAGAGAGAGAAAAATAAAACTCTAATTACTCACTAACCAACCATTAAACTTCAAAAAAAAGTGTGGAATAGCATTTTCTTACCTTGTACAATCTCTCCACCAAAGGATTTGAGACCAAAACCTTCCTCTTAGTAGAGCAATTTTTTAAGGTGCCCAAGACCTCTCCCACCTTTTTTTCACGGGTTGGAGTGAGTGACCCGAGGAGAAAGAATATGCTGCAGTTTGCTTTATATGTGGGTCATTTGTAGGGGCGGCTAGTGATTGAGCTGACCCTACAAATCGAAGGTATTTATATGTGGGAATTTGTAGGGGCGGCTCAATCACCAGCCGCCCCTACAAATAGCAACGCCGGGGGCGTCTGGTGAGTGAGCCACCTCTACGAATCAGACCCATTTATAGAGGCGACTCGTATCACCAGCCGTCTCTACTGTTCCATTTGTAGGGACGGCTGGTGCCTGGACTCCCAAGCACATCACTGTAGGGGCGGCTCCATCACCAGCCACCCCTATAAAAAAAAAATCATCGTGTTACTGCAAACCGTTTTTTTACTTAGTGAAAAAGAGTTCGCGCCTTCTCGACAGCCTATCGCGCGCTCCCAAGGATCGGGAGAGGGAGTGCTCGGAGTCCAGGTAGCCGCTGACACCGGAGCCCTGATCACGGGGTCCGGCGACGCCCCTAGATCACGCTGCTGCTGCAACGGCCACGGCGGCCAATCATCTGCCTCCAGCGACACGGATGACACGACCAGTAGGTGCAGCCCGGACTTGCCACCCAGGCCTCGAGGGAGCGACGACAACTCGCCACGACCTTCAACACCGCACGCCCGGCGGTCCACCATCGCCGAGCTCCCACCCGCGGGAGAAGCAGAGTAAGGTCGTCCCATCGTAGGCACCACAAGCAGGCGTGCTCCGAACCGCGTCCCAGAACGATGCGCTCGGAGTCCTCGGCACCACGCCTGTGCTGCAAGTCGCCGAACCTTGGAGGCAGCGCCGGAAGCAACCACCGTCCATCGCCAACTCCACCCAAGGTGCGTACAAATCAGGGTCAAGTGGAGGACCCGTCAGGGACGCTGCCACCACCAGCTCCTCCATAAAATGGGTAACCGACTGCCCATCCTGATAGCCTGATAGTGCACCCCAGAGTAGAGCTGCGCCGGCCTCGCCTTCAGCCACTTCGTCTGTCTTATACTCTTATGACCACCTGTCTTGCAGATCATCCCCCACAATGACTCTGACACACCGACTCATCACGGGGACAAACGGCAGCGTCCAGACTTGCCTGCAGAACGCTGGTTCCGCCCAGGCCACGTCTACTCCAGGCGAACATGTGAAGGCCCCTAGGCTCTAGTGGAGCAACTGCAAGGGAGCATGCAGGCTGTACGGTTCCGGCCTGGACTTGTCTACTCCAGGCGTAGAGCCAGGGGCCCAAGCACCTCCAGTTTGCGCCGGGGCTGCGCGACCATCAAGCTACAGCAGCAACGACTGGTCATGTCTGCCACAGAATCTGAGGTACATGAGGCTGAAAACAATGAAGACACTGCAACGCCACCAATGACTACCTTTGTCGCAGAGATCTCACAACCTCTGCCCAACCCTTCTTGCAGGCCCCACCGTGTCGAGCCAGCCCATTGCAGTGATGCAAGAAGGCCATGGCTCCTACACGTAGGAGCGTGCGCATTGCAGCTAGGAACTGGCCTAGGGGCGACACTCAGGCGAAGGCCCACCAAGTCCTCATGAAGAGGCTCGGCATACTCGAGGAAGAAGGACTTAACAATGACGCTCTGCTGCTGCGCATTGGCGGATCCACGGGGGGCAGCCCCCATGTGAGCCTTAATTCCTCCTTAAATTACTGTAGCATCAAGCATAAATCATCATTAAATCTTCATTATCAATCAACATGTCCATTACTTAGCCCCCTCCTTATCCCATCCTGAATCCGCCACTGCTGCTGCGCTACTTTAGCCTATTCAGAGGACCCCTCAGGGATGCTGTTGTCAAGGCGTTGACGGCCTTATGTGGACTCGACACAGCAGCAGCAGTAACTCCTTCACAGGCTTAGTAGTCTGAGTTTCTTCAAGGGCTACAAAAATTATATCAATGTTAGGCAACCATCAGTGCTTCAAGATCTCCACAGTTAGGTTCATCATGGAGTCTCGGTGTGTCCAGTTGTTGTGGCCTGGCGGGGCAACAGCCAGGGGCCTTCAGTCGCCTCCCCACCAGGTTCATGGACACAACCACCAAGTAGCTCGTCGTAGCAGCCCTCCTATTAGAAACATCCTTTTGCATTGTACAACCCAGCTGACAGCCTTTGGCATTCAGTTCAGTCGGCTTTGCCAAGCTGCTGCTACATTATGTTCCTCCAAGGTGTTTGCCGCTGCAATTGAAAGTTTCTGTTGGTCTCTATTTGGTCTCCATCCATGTGTTGGCTTACATCAGAGGCTCCTCTATGGTTTTTATGGCTCAACATCTCCTACAACTAAAAAGAATAAAAGTAAGATAATTTTTTGGTGCGACTTTTTTTTGGGTCGCTCCTCCTTCCCGTCCTTGCGATACCGCATCACGCGCTCCACTCCATCCTCCCCCTGCCGCCACATATCGCGGCCATCTCCCCCCAATCACGCCCCTCCACGACGCGGCCTCGCACCAGCTCCACCCCGCCCGCGGCCGTCGTCGACCAACCGGCGGTGGGAGCCCCCCCGGCCCTAGCACGGCAACGCACCCGTGCAGCCGGGCCGAGCACGGGGTGTGGGCGGCGGTGCTCCCCTCCCCCCTTGGGTGGGGCGCAACGGCGCGGCGTCGCACCCGCACGGGCGGGCTGAGCACGAGGTGCGGGCGGCGGTGCTTCCCTCCCCCGCGGGTGGCGTGCAATGCCACGGCGGGCCCCAACGTTGCCGGCCCCCGTCATGGCAACGCAACAAAACGGCCTCCGTGCCACAGGCCATCGTCGCATGATCCCCGCTCCCTGCGCCACAAGCCATCGTCGCATGGACCCCGACGCCGCCGCCGCCGACGAGCGCCCCCGACTAAGCCGCAGCCACCGAGGGCACCGGACGAGGCCCTCCTGCTCGCCGCGCCGCGAGCGATGCCGGTGAAGCCCGGCGCCCGCCCCATCCATCGCGCGCTGCTGGTGAAGCCCGTCGCGCGGACCTCGAGCCTCGATCGGAACCCTACGCGTGGACGTCGAGCAGCAGCAGCTTCTTCAAGTCCTCCTACACCCTGGCTCGCTGCTGCCACCAGGTGTGAAAACCCTTCTCTTCCCTTCCTGTTGTGCAAAGCAGAGTACCCAACCCCAACTTAAGCTAATTGGCTATTTCTATTCCGATCTGATCTAATTACATGTGTGTACATGTATTATGCCTGCTATGTTTCCACAATGTCCAGTATATTGATTGACAAAATAAAAATTCTTCAGCTAGGGCATATATCAAAGGAAATTATTGCTAGACAAATTGGTTGATAGTGTGCTCCTAGGTATATAAACCACAAATTGGTTGATAGTGCTCCTAGGTATCAGACGAAGTAAACTCTGCTTCTTCCCTGTGTAATAAAACTTGTCATGACTTCATGCTGATCGTACAACTGAGGCATGTTTGCTAATTTAGTATTGTTACTTCTAGAACAACACTCTGTTTTGCTGTTAAGATACATAAATACGCTTCTGTTTTGGAATGCATAGGCTTGAGATGTGCTATTTACCACCTTTCTCTAAATGTAAGGTTGTTGTAATGGGCTTGATCTAACCTGAGGTTGGACCCATCCTGAAAAACTTTAGATTGGATGTCACAATCAGCTTTAATCATCTACTGGGAATTTGTATACAGAATAACACTCCTCAGTTTGTTTAACTTACAGGTTCATCCATTATAGTAGAAAAAACCATTGTAGTTGTAACTTCTTATAATTTTAGCATATGGATTCTTTATTCTTAGGAAAAAACGATGCATTTGGTTTGAGAGGAGACCGATGCATTTAGTTTGTAGTCCTTTTCAGACATGTGTTTTTTGGTTCTTTGTCATGGGGTATTGTTCTGAACGATTCCCAACCAGAAGCCTAAACACGAAGAACCTAAACCTGGTTACGGATTTGTAATGGTATGGTTGGGTGGCTGCTTTACAACAGTGTATCCTTCTGATGTTTTTCATGATTGTTTAAAAATTAAGTTGGTAAATGATCGATCATGTCACAATCTTCTTTTTCATATGTAAGATTATTGTAATGGGCTGGCAATGTGCAAGATTACAGAACGAATGCATTATCTTTTATTCTATTTGTACTTGTTGTTTGAAAAAGAAAATTAGTTTTAGGGACTTCAACAATTTCAGGACAGCCTAACTTATTAGAATGTTATTTATTCCATTAAGTTTAACATCTATTAATCATTTTTCTTATCTCAGGTCTGCTACACCCCATCCTTTTTTATGTACCGAGGAAACCAAAGGTATTAATGATTTTTCTTGAAACATCTTTGAGTAGTACTCATAGGTTGGGTGCCGTATATTCGCTCTGTAATTATCTGCAATAGGAACCTACATAACTGTTTCTAGAGGTAACAACAATCCACAATGGGTATTGAGAGGAGGCAACGGTACTGGATTTTTCTAAACTGTTCTCATTAGAGTATTCAGAGCCACTGACTAAACAAACTAAAGCACATCAACCACTGCATATGGTATGCTCCTCTAGGCGTGAGGAGAACTAGCTACTGTTATGTAGAAATTTATGGGTACATGCACGCGAATTGCCATTAACTTACAATGGCCCGCTTTTGTTTGTGAATTTTTCCATATGCACACGAGAGCTTTTTTAGCACTCTCATGGAATGCTTGCATATCTGCTATCAACCTGATATTCAGAGCTAATTTGACAGCATTAGGTTCAAATAGAACTGACTCGGCGTGCCCAGCTCCCACTCTGGCCCAAGAAGTAATCAACCAAGAGTCACTACTGACCTGGCACATTAATACACTATCTTACTGCCCAAACAGATTCCTATCTACAGCAATGTATCTTAGGCGGTTTTGTCGATGCTTGAACTATAGTTAAATGACCTTTTTAATGGCCAGTGCAAGAGATAAACCATAAATAGTTACTTATTTTGTCCTTTATTAGACCAACATGTTTCTAAGCTTATGTGTTATTAACTGTGCTGTTGCAGGGGACTGCTCATTTACTTGGTGTAGTGGTGAAAGTGTGCACTGTAAGGTTGTGTAGCTGATCAATGATTCCATCATCAATCATGCAAGCTTTTCTTGATGGATCAATCATGCAAGCTTGGTAGAGTGCAAACATGTAGAATCCATTCTGCTGACAAAAGCACATCTCATGACATCAAATTGATCACCAAACATTTCATCAAAGATCCTCCATTGCAGGTACCCGATACCCCACATTGCTGATATGTCACTGTGTAGTTAGAATTAGAAATAATAAAAAAAAGTCCTTTACATCTGTGTATTGCAGAGAGATTAGTTGCTTAGTATGGAGGAGGCAATATAGCAATAGTACTATCACATAGCAACTATGAAGAGTGAAACTGATGCATTTTGGTTAAAGAAACAGAGTTGCTATGGTTCACAAACTTGTGCCAATCCACCTATAATGTTGAACAAAAATTTGAAATGTTGACCTCGCTTCTTTTTGCAGAATTTAAGATCGAACTTAAGGAAGTAAAGTGGGATAACACATCAAACACTAAGATAAAAGGTGAGGAAAAACTACCTTGCTGCATTGAACATAAAGAAATTATAGGTTCAGTTGTTTGGGATGATACACTGAAATATTGGAAGAAGGATTTAGGTTATACAGTGTGTGCATATGAATACACACTCAAATTTATTTAAGCAATCCCAGCTCATTAGTTAATTCCTTGGCATCTGGATGTCTTTAAAGTTCAATGCACTTTTTGCGGTCGCAGTTCTGTGATCTGGGTTTCACTCTTCTTGACTCGAATTTGTCACTACCATAATATCTATTGGTTGCATTTGCTATGCAAACATATAAATATATTGGAGAAGGTTGTTTTTTCTTTAGTCATATTATTTAACATCAGTTTGGAAAGACCATTGCAATTTCTTGCCTATTTCCTATTTTGTGTGAATCAATTATGAAGTAAAAAATCATGCAACATTGAGGCAGGGCACTTATTGTTAGTTTGACATCACCAAATGAATATCATGGTTGATTGCATTGTAAATGCATTTGTGATACATTCGTTTCTTTTTTTAGTTCAGTACACGTTTGGATAATTCCATTGGGTGCTAATGTATGAGGAAGACGTGTCTTAGTATTTCAGTTATGGCCTAGAAGCTTCAAACTTCATCTCCAGCACCTGCAGTAGGCTACCTCCACTAATACTAATTTTGAAGATATTGTACATCCAAATTTTCATTATGGTCTCATTTTATGGTGTTGTGCTTCCTTTGGTTAAGCAAGATTTTTGTTTGTGCAGATCCTTTTTTGGGCTAACATGTTCTTGACCAGGCTACAAATTGGCTATCAAGTGGTTACAAGCTTCTCATGGAGCTTTGAAAGGAGTGGCAGGAGCTATCTGCCCTGCCACCACAAGGGAACATCACACTTATCTTTTTAAAGAGAATAAGAGTGATGAATCTATGATCACCTGAGAATATATATTTTCCCCCAAAAGTAAGGGATATTAATAGCTATGACCATGATCAAATTAGATTAGTGTAATTTTTTTTCCATGGAAAAGGATGAGTACTAATATGAACTAGTATAGTGCCCGTGCTAACGCCACGGCTTCATTCAGGGATATACATAAAAACAACCGTCATATATTGGAAAAATGAAATGGAAAGAATCAGTTCATTTTCAAAGAAATATATAGAATAAATCATGACTTGAGCACGGTACATATATTTAATAAAGCATATAATATAATTCCTATGCATCACAAGGGCAATAACCGTTCCTCTCCATATTAATAATTTTCAGATTATAGAAACTGCCAAAACTAAAATTACCACTCTGCAGTCTGCACTGCAGTTTGCTAGGAAGACAACATAGGAAAAATTGCAATATTTCCACAGCAGCTAAAGCGGCACATCGCCATGGCTAAATGTGCAGATTCCACCGAAGCCATGGGAGCGAGGCAGAGACAGAAGGGTACATGAACTGACCAGCAGTACACTCGGCGACGTGAGGACTGAGGAACCACTGGCAGTCCACTTGGCAGCTTCCTGGTTTTCCACCCGTCCACCCGCAGTGAGGCATCGTCATTGTTCTGCTCCTTTGTCCAATCCAATATGCAGCTCTGAAGCTGCAATAGTTGCAAAAAGTTACAGAAGAAGGCGGCAAATCCTTACCAACTTGTTGCAGGAAACGAAGCAACAATTCAAGAGAAAAAGAAAAAGCAACGAATCTAGTAGACAAATGGATCTAGTAGATTAGAGAAGAGTATTAATATAGACATATTATTATAGATGTATAGCAAAATATATATAAAAAAGTCAAAGCAACTTATAGATAATTTATAAGGGAGGGAGTACCCCGCTAACAACTATCAACCCAAACCAGTTAGTATGAGCTAGCTAACTATTAACAACTAAGGGAATGGAGGTAGTAACAGTACTTATTTTACTAAGCAAGGCACCGTTTGGATGCCGAAAATTTTGGCAAACGATACTGTAGCATTTTCGTTGTTATTTGACAATTAGTGTCTAATCATAGTCTAATTAGGCTTAAAAGATTCGTCTCGTGGATTTTGTCTAAACTGTGTAATTAGTTTTATTTTTTATTTATATTTAATATTTCATGCATGCGTCCAAAGATTCGATGTGACAGGGAATCTTGAAAAATTTGGCGTTTTAGAGGGGAACTAAACAGACCCCAACTTAACAAACAAATAAATGGCAAGGAATGTTGTATGTAATGTCGGTGGTGGTGTACAAACCTACCACTATCATGACTATCTATCTGATCCTGTGTAAGCTACTCATTCGGAAACATAAACATATACTCCTGCTTTGGAAATTCCACACAGTTCCAGCTTTCTAACTTAACTGCAATCTTAAGTGTGAATCATGTTGGACTCCACTCTGATTTGTATGTATAAACCAATTCATTCGTACTGCATCTCAGCATTTCAACTACAGTATAACCCAGTTCATTCACCTAATGAATATTTTGTTCGCCAGGTGGAGTTCTGCTAACAAAAGCATGTAGGATTTGGATTCCTCAAGGAGAAGGAACATGGAGTAGCAGGTTACTACAGCTTTATCTGAATCGAACTGAATTGTCAGCTTACTGAGATCCAGCTAACACTGCAAAAATTATCAGATTCACACTGGATCAAACAAATAGCAAACAAGAATTACTACTGCAAAATGATCAGAGATTCCGATTTCCGAACAGTGGAAACTCGAATTAGTAGAGATCCATAGATTCCAATCGTTTGCTTTTTCATCCACAAACCCAAAGCATCGCATCTATATAGAATAGGAAGCGGATTAGAACAGAAGTTAGCTCCGAACAGTGTATTCCAATCAATATCCTCAGCAGTTCCCGACTATTAGTAGAAAAAAGAATCTAGCGCTACTGCTTCATAATCTTTCGATCGTTGCTTCTATATAGTATATACACTTAAAACCGCACACGCCAGCCACACGCTCGGCTGTGAAGGGAGAGAGGGGAGGACCGAAAAAACAAAACAGAGGACAGATGGATGGAGCAGCAGATTCGACGGGCGCGAGAAAGGGGGAACGGAACCTACGCGATCTGGGCGAAGCAGCCGCCCCCGGCCATCATGACCTTGAACTCCTAGAACGAGATGAGGCCGTCGCCGTTCTGGCAGCCACGATCTCTGCCGCGGACGCTCGAGGGCCCGGACGCTGGGGTGGAGCGGTGAAGTAGGGAGATCGGGGTGGGAGATCCAAAGAATATCGGCCGTCGAATGTGGTCGAGCAAGGAGATAGAATGAATGAGAGTTAATCCGGTGCGCACATTTTTAATGTCATCTTTTTGTGTGTGCGTTTTGTGGGGTGGACGTAGTTTAGGTCGTGACTGTAGAGGTGAGATTTGTTTGGTGGCTGTAGGATAATTTAAAGTGGTGTATTATAGGGGTAGAGATAGAGATAGAGATGAAATTGCTGGATGTTGGTGCGGTAAAAATTTTGTAGAACACCCAAAAAGAATTGAACTGTTGGATAACTAATATGAATGAAATAAATTGTAATTAATTTTGATCGAGGACAAACGTGATGAATGAATGCACTTGTCAACCATCATAAAGTATGCTGAATTTGTATAGAAAAAAAATGTCCGAACTGTGTGATGTTTAACCATAGCAAAGGATTTTTTAGCTCCCTATGCAACGCATGAGCTAAGAGTCATTATTTTTTTAATACTCTTATCTTGTTGAAAATTTTGAGGCTTCCGACAGCTCAGAGGCGGCCAAGAATGAATACTCAAGCGCTGGCGCAATCAGGCTGCTTTACCTCGCCCGCGCCTAGCCCCTGCAGACCACCGCCCCAGCGTGTGGCTATCTCCCTCGCGCTGCCCCTGCGCCAACAATGTCGCCTCCAACTCAGGTATGCTCTGCCTTTTTCTCCTTTATTGTCAATTGTAAATACAGCTATGAGTGTATATGCAAATGGATGTGAATGCGTGAATGTCGATTGTGTATGGCCTCCAAAATTTTGCACGATACTGCTGTGACTGTATTAGGAAGTGTGCCTACCTTGGTGAGGTCATGGAAAGTTGAAAACTGTGCTAAAGGGCTTCACTGGACCAAAATCTGGTGAGTGGCGCTATCAAAACGTGTCCATCTTCATGACAACCTGATAGAAGGATAGGTACAATATTGTTCTTGCACGGTGGTAGGCACAACATGCCGTCATGGTAACGAATCATTTATTCAACTGCATACCTTTAGAATACGCATCTCTTTTGATCATTGAATTTGGAATTTGATCATATGAAACTTTTCAGAATATTTATCAGGTATGTAACTGCTAATCTTATATGCACCGGTGGGTGTTGACTTCATGGTTTTTCAGCAACTCGGATGGATATATGGTGTTGCCTTCTATGCAACATATATTTTCAGTTCTGCTGATAATCAAATGTCTCCAATATTGTGTTGGTCTTTTGTAACAGCCCTTTATGAATTTTTTGCTTTATCATAACTTCAGGATTTTCTAAAAAACTTGGAACCATCTTCATTGGCATTATTCAGGTTTGAAATAAATTGCTTTCAGTGCTACAAGTTACTGATTAGAACACTTTGTTTATAAGCATGGTCATTTCATATTCCAATTACATTGTTTGGGGCCAAACTCATGGATAGGAGTGGAAGACGGGTTCTCCTCAACGTATAAACGCTACAAAGCTGAGCTGGTGTATACATATAAATAAAGGCTATTACGTATAATGTTTCGTAAGATCCTTTAGTTGGTTGGGTTCCTTTACAATTTCTTACTCATTTAGCTTCCTTATGGGGTAATTCATTGATTTAATTTATTGACTACAACACTGACCTAAAAGTTTTTTTATTTGTTTATAGGCCTATGCAATCGTCTGCTTGTTGATGAAGCCATATGTCGTCGAGTTCAAGAATTTGCTAAAGACACCGTGTCGCGTCTCATAGATTTAGATAACTAAATAATATTAAAATTATTTACACGCTTGTGACATACACTTTGAATAGATGATGGATATGAATTTAGTTTAATATAATAGTCATTTTGTGCATTTTTATTGGTCAAACAAGTTCAAAATATGTGGATTGAGCAATGTTTGTCGGACATATTTGATTGCTTTATTTCGTTTGTAATATCGAAGACTTCTTGCTGATATAAAATATTATTTTAGCCATGTCACGGAAAGGTCTATATAGTAGAGTTTGTAAGCCTGCGGTGCGGTGCTCTTAGTGACTGTTAATTTATAAACTTTGCTTTTTGATTAAATGTCAGTTTAATGTCTTACAATATTGTTATCTTATCGTGCGATCCGTGTGTTTTTAGTATAAAAGTTTAGTTGTCTCGTAGCAACGCACGAGCATACTACCTAGTTGACATAATAAAGCATCGAATCCTGATTAATTCCTTGACAGAAGATGGCTTTATTCGTGATGAGTAGCTGATTCTCTTGGTGAGAGGACTGTAGACAGAGAGCTACTAGGTTCTTCTACACCCATTTAATTTCGTTGACCAAATGACAAGCAAACCTCAAAAATTGCTTGGTTGCCAAGCAGTCTGGTTTGTCCCTGGTTGACTGATGACTGCCACCGGCTAGGCTTCACTACCACTCCACGTCATAATCAGTTAACCCTATATAGAAAGTAAAAACCGGTGTTCTCCTGTTCAAAATTGACCTCTAAGATAAAAAGCACCATGCATATATCTGCAGGTGATAGATGGGTTTACGACAATAATCACAGCTACTGACAGTGACCGATCGAGCGCTACTACGTTTTCAGAAGCTATCAATGGAAAACTGGCAGACTATTCCGAAGGACCAACCGACCAAAGAGAGAGAGGTCTATGCACCAATTGCATAGCATGGAGCTGAGTCCCCATCGGCCAACCGCCGCCAACGCGCATTCGGAGAGCACGCAGGCTACTGGTCAGTCCCAGCAGATCCGATCGGCTCGCGGGCTCAAAATTTCCACGCGGAAACCGCAGGAATTTTCGTGTTCAGTTGTTGTTTTGCACATGATACGTTGCCTCAGTTGTTTGTCACTGGTGTGGTGTCTGACGACTGACACAGTGATCGCAACCCATAATTGCAACTAACTGCCCCGTCAGGCTTATAAATACATGCTTGGTTTTGGTTAGGTCACCACCAGCGAAAGAGACGCAAGACGTCCGCTGTAAAACTGATCCCGTGCTGTCGTAAAAAGTGGTAGGATGTGATACTGACCTTGTCAGGCCAACTAGGAGAGGGAGCTGTACGGATAACAAAAATATGTTTGTGTTAGATATAAATAGTACGAGTTCAGAATTTTCTATTTCTACTGATTTTAGATATACTACTTTTGAATGGAACCAGCGCAATTATATGCCCTCCATGGTAAATTATGATTGGTATAAGAAACTGGCATGGAGAATGAATCAGCCGTAGAAGTTTGTGGTGAAAACTGGGCAGTAAGATTAGGATCTAATCAATCTCTGTCACCTCACCTGCTTCCGTACTTGGATTTGGTCACTTGTCGTATTTGGCTTATAAGCCATGACTTATTAGCCTAACGAACAGTATTTTTCTTTTACATCAAACCAGTTAACAGTACTTTCAGTTATGGCTTATAAGTCAAACCAGTCCAAAAGCATGTTTGAAGGTTTGCACAGAGCGGGCCTGGAGCTGGACCATACATGTCGGCATGTCGCTCGCCTAGGCACGTGCCTCGGTGACGGAACACCAAGAGCTAGTCCAAGTCAGGCATGGATCATCGCAGCCCAGGGTCGGAGAAGGCGACATATGCATGGCGCCCTGTTGGTCTCTAGTAGTAAATAAATAAACTTATTATTATTATCGTGTCGCGGGCTGACAAGCAGACACGTATGGGGTATCTTGTGAAATCTAATACAGTAGTTACGTTTTTTTCTCCTCTTGGGAAGACGACCATGACTGTTAATTTCCAATTGCTTTTTTCCCTGTCGTGTTTTTTTACTTGACCACTTGGGGTCGGTGTCGTGTGGATGGTATAGCTAGACGAGCTAGAACACGACGCTCGCGCTACGTACGAGTACATTAAAAGCTTGAAAGCAACTGGACAGCGCAAGGAGAAGAGTTGGGTCAGGATTAAGGAGCGAACTCCGGCGACGAGTTCAGATCCGAGCAGATAACAAAATGGTGGAGACGCGCGGCGAAGCATGACAAGTAAAGCTAGTAATTGTCAAATCCTAAACTGGAACGCCCGAGGCCTAAACGATGGCGCGCGGCAGGACTGTAAATGAACTAGTCAGAAACACCGGCGCTACTATTGTGTGCTTACAAGAAACCAAGATGCAGCTCCTCGACCAAAATGTGATGATCCGCACGGTTGGGGCTAAATTTTCAAACTCTTTTGCGGCGCTGCCGGCGGAGCAGACCCGAGGAGGCATCCTCCTAGCAGCGAACGAAGACTTTTTCGACCTCAACGACGTTGATCTATCTGCGAACACAATATCTGCGGAAATCACCATGAGGGCGGACCGGATAAAATGGAAAATCACAGTCGTCTATGGACTGCAGGGAGATGCAGCCAAGTTCCAGTTCCTCCAAGAATTGAAGAACATTCCACCACCGGAGCACAATAGATGGCTCATCTTGGGGACTTCAATCTCATCTACCAGGCGCAAGATAAGATGAACTCAAATCTTAATCGGCGTCTGATGGGAGCTTTTAGGGCAGCGACTGATCAGTTGCGTCTCAAAGAAATCAAACTAAATGGGCGGCGCTTCACCTAGAGCAATCAACAAGACAGCCCCACACTCACTAGAATCGATAGGCTCTTATGCACCCCTCAGTGGGAACTGATCTTTCTAGCCTGCTTTCTGCATTCTCTGCCATCGCTTATGTCAGACCACACACCGTTGCTCCTGCAAGGAGAGCTTGACCATCATCACAAGACGTACTTCTGGTTTGAAAATTTCTAGACCAAGATGGAAGGCTTCCACGAACTCGTCCAAAGCATTTGGGACAAGCCGGTCCATTCTGCTCTCCCAATGAAACGTCTACACATCAAGATGGCGTGTGTCGCTAAGGGAATTAAGCGGTGGAAGAAGGAAAAAATTGGAGACACTAAGTTGCAGCTCGCCATTGTAAAGGAAGTACTGCTACAATTAGAAGCAGCTTAGGAGCATAGGGTGCTCACTGATCCGGAGCTTGATCTGTGTCGGTGCCTCAAAGTTCGCAGTACGGGGCTCGCGGCCATTGAAAAAACATGAATCAGGCAAAGATCGAGGCTCACCTACATCCGATGTGGAGATGCCAACACAAAGTTTTTCCACATTAGAGCTAGTGCACGCCAAAGGAAAAATTACATACATTGCCTACATACGGATAAGGGGATTGCGATTGCTCATGAAGAAAAAGAGAAAGTGATAGGGGAATATTTTAAAAACCACATGGGCTCTGTAGTTTTGAGACACTCAACTTTCAATTGGCAGTCCCTTGGGTACACCCCGCATGATCTCTCCGACTTTGAAGCTCCTTTCTCCCTAGAAGAAGTGAAAATTACCATAAATTCCATGCCTACTGATAAAGCTCCAGGGCCAGATAGTTTCACTGGTGCATTCTTCAAAACGTGATGGGAAATCATCAAAGATGATGTTATGGCTGCCATCAATAGCCTGTACACAATGAACACCTAGGGTTTTGAATGGCCAAACTTGGCATGCATCGTCCTGTTACCCAAAAAAGTGGACGCGATGAAGGTCACTGATTTTAGACCCATCAGCCTCATCCATAGCATTGCAAAAATCTTCTCCAAACTGCTCGCTAACAGGCTTGCCCCTCGACTGAATGCACTAGTCTCCAATTGTCAAAGCGTTTTCATGAAGAAGCGAAGCATCCACGATAATTTCCTTTACGTCCAGAGAGTGGTGTGCAAGCTACATAGACAAAAGATTCCAGCACTATTCATGAAATTGGACATCCACAAATCCTTCGACACGGTGAATTGGGGATACTTGCTGGAGATTTTACAGGCTCTAGGATTCAGTCCCTGCTGGCGTGCATGGATCTCCATTCTATTCCGCACGTCTTCCTCGACGGCGCTGCTTAATGGGCGGCAAGGCCCAAGTTTCAGCCATGCTAGAGGCGTCCGACAAGGGGACCCACTATCACCCATGCTCTTCATCCTGGCCATGGATCCGCTCCAATGCTTACTAAATCTAGCAACTCAACATGGCATTCTTACCCGCTTACCCTTCACGGCGGCAAAATGGAGAACCTCCATGTACGCGGATGACGCGGTCATCTTCATCAATCCAATAAAAGAGGATGTAGAAGTTGTCAAAATTATTCTTGAAGCGTTTGGCACCCTTTTAGGACTCCACATAAATTTACAAAAGAGCTTCGTGCATCCAATTAGATGTGAAAATGTGGATCTAGATCAAGTTCTATTAGCATTTATGGGCAATAGAGGAGCCTTCCCTTGAAAATATCTAGGGCTGCAACTACACACTAGATCACTCCAGAAAGTTCATGTGCAGCCTCTCATCGAGCGTATTGGACAAAGATTACCAAACTGGAAGGAGAGATGGTTAAACAAAGTGGGATGCCACTCTAGTCACTTCAGTCCTCTCCTCCATGCTGACCTAAATATTTTTGTTGGCTGCTTGGGCAAGGAGGAAGATTGACAAGATCAGGAGATCATTCCTGTGGAAGGGACAAGACAATGCCAATGGCGGCCACTGCCTGGTTAACTAGCCAACAATTACCAGACCTAAAGATCTTGGAGGCTTGGGGGTGCCGGATCTTGACAGATTTGGAAGGGCTCTCAGGTTGCGGTGGCTCTGGTAGGAATGGGTAGAAGAATCCAAACCGTGGCTTGGGTCAGAGCTCCCCTGCAATGACGTTGACTGCCTAAAAGCATCTAGGCCCCTAGTTGTGTTTGGTGATTAATGACAATACATGATTACTATGACTAACGTGTGTTTTGTATAGGCAATTAAGTTAGGTCATGGTAATGGCAATTTATTGGGCAATTATGGTTGTCATGCCTCTACGATGGAAATCGTTACAGTTTTCAAAGGATGGATGACAAGGTTAAGGATGGACTAGTTCTAAGTGTCGTTTGGTGTTGAAGAGACACTTAGAGTAGTTTAGGACTATTTTTCCTTTGGCCATACTATTAAGGGGGTATGGACGGGTAGCTTAACCTAGGTGAGTCTAGTGGGTTAGGTATGGTGCACACTTTGCAAATCTAGCACTAGGTAGCTCTTAAATAGCCCTAAGATCAATTGGAGAAAACTTCATTCACATATGATTTCGAGTTGGGAGTGAATAGAGGGTGACTGGACGCTGGTTCCGATGTGATCGGACGCTGGCACAGAGTCCGGTCAGTTCATTTGATCAAGGTGAAGTCGTCAGGTTGCGACCGGACGCTGAGTGAAATATGACCGGACGTTGGGTGCCAAAGTCCGATCAACTCTAGTAAGGTTCTAGAGAGGGAGAATCCTGATCGGACTCGTCCGGTCAGTGCTGACCGGACGCTGGTCAGGGTCCGGCTACTGACTGGATGCTGAGCAGCAAAGTGACTGGACGCTGGGTGCTAGAGTCCGATCAACATCAGTAAGGTTCTAGAGAGTAGTTTTTGTGACTGTGCTGACTGGACGCTGGTCAGCGTCTGGTCATAACTTAACTGCTCGGTGGTGGGGAGAACTGACCGGAGCGTCCGGTCACCCCGCAGAGGCACATAACGGTTTGCTTTGAATGAGGGGTTATAACTACTTCCTCTATTCACTCAAGGGATTACTTTTGCTCATTTCAACAACTGAGAAACACCCTTGAGAGTGCCAAGGAGAGCAAGGTCCTAGTGAGGTGATTGAGATTTGAGAATCCAAGATTAAGGCCTCATTAGTGAAAGCAAGAGTAGCAAAGTGTGCATCCACCCTTCTCATTAGGCTTGTCGTGGTCAAGTGAGAGTTTGTGCTTGTTACTCTTGGTGATCGCCATCACCTAGACGGCTTAGTGCTGATTGGGAGTTTGGTGATAATTTAGCGGAGCTTGTGGATGACCCAACTCTAGTTGTGAGCGGTTGTGGGTGATTCACCGCGACGGAGTGTCGAAGAATCAACCCATAGAGAGCACTTGATCCTTGCACGGATCAAGGGGGAGCTACACCCTTGCGCGGGTGCTCCAACGAAGACTAGTGGGGAGTGATGACTCTCCGATACCTCGACAAAACATCGCCGCGTTCCTCCATCTCTCCTTACTTTAAGCATTTACATTTGAGCAATTCAATTCTTGTCTTTACATACTTAGAATTGCCATGCTAGAGTAGGATTGGAACTTAGGGTGCTAAACTTTTGTGCGGTAGATCAATAGAATCACTTTCTAGGCACAAGGGGTGAAGTGAGCTAAGTGTAGGATTTAATTATTGAAAGAATTTTAGAATTAGCCCAATTCAACCCCCCCTCTTGGGTATCTTGATCCTTTCACCGCCTCCTTTTCAATGCCTCAATCAAAATAACGTTAGGCGATGGCGCAAAAACTCGATTTTGGCACCATAATTGGCTTAGGGCGAAGCTCCTAGGCATCTGGCCCCAAACCTGTTTCGACTTGTTCCAAGAAAGAATAGAACAGTTCAGCAGGAACTTTGGAACAACAAATGGATGCGCTCACTAAGGGGGAGAATCAACTCCGCTGTCCACATCAAGGATTTTGTGTCCCTATGGGAAAGGATCCAGGACGTCCACCTGCAGCAAGGAATTTAGGACTCCATCACCTGGCGATGGACGCAGGATGGTGTATACTCCACTCGTTTAGCATACAGGATCCAATTCAAAGCCTCCTTCAGACTTTTCCAGTAGTGACCAAATTTGGAAAGCACAGGTGGAGAACAAGTGCAAGATTTTTGCTTGGATTCTGCTACAGGACAAAATCCTCACGACACACAACCTACAAAAAAGAGGATGGCCACACCAAGAATACTGTGTGCTTTGCAATGGTCCATTAGAAACCGGCCTTCACCTATGTTTGTGTTCTCCCTTTGCAAAGGCAGTTTGGGACCAAATCTTCTCTTGGGAGAACTTCACTGAGCTGCAGTCCTAGCAACAGGCTGACCCCATCCACATCAGAGCATGTTGGGAGGAGGCGGAGAAGAAAGTGCCTAAAACCGAATGTAGAAGGCTCAACGGGGTGGTCATCTACACATTCTGGAATATTTAGAAAGAGAGAAATAGGAGAATATTCAACAATGAAGCAGAAACGATGCTACAGGTGGCTGCAAGAATCAAAGAAGACATAGATTAGTGAAAGAGAGCTTTCACTTATGTTTAGCCGCTTCCTCCCCTAGACTATTGGTTGTTTTTGTGTGGCTCTGTTCCCCCTCCATTTTCGTTTTAGGCGGCCTTTCTTTGCTGCTTGTATATAAACTCTCTTTCCCCTTACTTAATTGAAAGGCAGAGCTCCTACCATTGCGTTCAAAAATGATGACCTATGGTGGGCTTCACCTCTTGTGTTTGTGCCCAATGACGAGGCCTTTGCATCCATGGGGCCACTTCTTGCTTTTGGCGGATGGCCGACATTCATGGTTTGTGCTCGCAGAGACAAAGTCAGCGCTACTCATTGTTGGGCGCGACTATGCTTGGCAATGATAACTATGTGTTGTTTGGTGTGGCTAGGTGTGTTGTTGTTGGTCGTGTGTAGGAGGTGGTGATTTGGTAGCTTTGGTTGAGGTCCACCGTGTGAAGTGAGAGCTGCTTTGCTGATGTTGTGATGAAGCTTGGCAACAATGACACATAGTGTCGGTGTTTCGGACCGGGGGGTCCTCAACTGACTAGTGAATTTGTTCTGCGTGCTCCCGATTCCGGATGGTGATGCAAAGAGACACAAGGTTTATACTGGTTCAAGGCAATCAGGCGCCCTACGTCCAGTCTGAGGGATAGAACTTGTATTCCTTGCACCGAAGTGCTCGTAGTAGGGGGTTACAAGCTAAGGGAGAGAGGGAACTTGTCCCAGGTCTCGGTAGGGTGTCGTGGGGCCGTCTGAGACATTGCTCTCAAGCGGCTGGAAGGTGTGCGTGTGTGTGTGTTCTCCCGGCATCCCCCCTAAGTGGCCCAAGTCCTCTCCTTTTATAGTTGAAGGGGGGACAAGGGCAGTACATGTATTACTATACGGCGTCGTGCCGCTAGGGACGGCATGTCCAAGCCCTGTGGCCTGTTCCTGTGGCGGCGTGGTCGTCGGAGTGGCCCATCCTTGGAGTACTAGGGACATGGCAGTGGGAGCCCCAGGAATGCCTCAGGAGTGGACGTGGCGGCGAACCATAAGCCGCTAGGGACGGACTATGCACGAGGCCGAAACTTGGTCGGGGCCGAGGCTGGTACTGCGGTGGAGGGTCTCGGCAGGCGCGGACCCCAATATTGCCAAGGCCCTGATGTATAGTGCCTGAGGCCTTGGTGTATAGCGCCGAGGCCTTGAGCGGGCAGCTGATCATGGACACAGTGGTAGGACACAGTGGCTAGTAACCCCCTGCCATATCCTAGTCCCAGGCGCTGACTGGCGGCTGATCGTGGTCACAGTGTTCGGACACTAGTGGCCGGTAATCCCCGCCATATCCTGTCCCAGGCGCTGACGGCGGCTGATCGTGGTCACAGTGTTTGGACATAGTGGCCGGTAATCCCCTGCCGTGCCCTGTCCTGGCCGGTATGGTGCTGATGCGACTTCGGGTCGCGTCGGTCTTTCTGTGACGTTGAGCCGCTGTCCGGCTGAGATCACGGGAGTGGTTGAAAGCATTAATGGGACGTGACCGGCTGTCGGGAGGGTCGGCCGAGGTGAGGGGTGATGGACTGCGGTTGAGCCAGCCTCGAGCGACACGGAGAATGGGGCCTCGCGCGAGACGGGGATCAGGCTCCTTGCTGAGGCTTCACGCGAGAGGCCTCGCGTGATACGGAGAACGCGCCTCCTGCCGAGGCCTTCTGTGGAGAGCCTCGGGCGAGGCGGAGACGGCGTTCCCTGCCGAGGCCTTCCCTGGGGAGCCTCGCCAGGATGTTGAGACCTCCTTCTCGGGGCTCGAGGCGAGGAGGAGGAGGACCCAGTGGGCCTGGTCGCAACGGGGAGGGGCCCACGACTTACCTTTTTGCTTTTATCACCGTTATTTTTTAGATGGGACTGGGGCAACCCATTTGATGTTTTGCTTGGGGTTCCCCATTCTAAGGTACCCGACAGTAGCCCCCGAGCCTTGGAGGGAGTGCGTGCACTCCCCCTGAGGGTTTGCCGAGGCTTGGTTCATACCTGCCCCGTAGGAATTGGGGCTCGTTTTTTGAGGTTCTGGTGGGTGCACGCGAGCACACCCGCCGGGTGTAGCCCCTGAGCCCCTGGGGAGTGGAGTTACTCCTCCAGGGGCTTTCTTCATTTTCGTGTCTGAACGAGTAGTTCTTATTGCATTTGCTAAGCTCCCAAGCGCAAGTTCGGGTTGCGGGGGTCTCGGCGAGGCTGCAGGGAAAAAGGCCTCTAGCCTCTGTGCGAAGCAAGAGGTTCGTCAGGGCCCCCCTGACTTTGGGTATGATCCTCACGCTTCCTTTCGCTCGGAAGGAGGGGTGAAACGTGCCATGCTACCCTCGATGGGCACGAGCATGGACACTTCCGGTGAGCTGTTAGCGGGTAGTCCGAGTGGAGGCCCGAGCCCCATTCGCTGGGGGACGGCTAATGGTCTAGGGACGCACTCCAAGAGTACCAGGGGGTTTCTCTAGTGGGTGTCCGAGGCCAGTTTGCGGGCCTCGGTGGCTTGGTGCCTCCCTACGGTGGGATCCCATTCGGATACTTCCTCGCCGGTCTCGGACACGACTTAGGACGCCCCGAGCGACCGTTCGCTCGGGTCTGGGCCATTCGTAGGCTCGCCCCAATGTCGTCCCTGACTCTGTTGCCCTGGGGTGGCTATCGAAACCTTTTGGAGGCCCAGCCTTTGAACCCCTAGACCATAACGGGCTCGGCGCCCTTTTATCGTGTTTGTAGCAAAACCTCTAGCGCGGTTTTGGACTGTTTGTCTTTGCCTTGGGTGTTCTGGCCCTTTTATCTGGTCTTCACGTGTCCTTTTCGTTCGGACGGAGGGTTAGTTTGCCGAGCCCATTCTGGTCTCGGCAAGGTTGCAGGAAGAGCCCCTAGCCTCTGCATGGGAGGGCCGTCGGGAGTTCTCCTGACTTTTTATACGCCCCTCGCACGTGAGGGTTTGTTTGCCGAGGCCCCTTTGGGCGCGAGCCCGGGTCATGAGGTCTCGGCATATTTGCAGGAGGAGCCCCCTAGCCTCCGCATAGGGCGAGAAGGCCGTCAGGGGTTCCCCTAACTTTTTATGCGACCCTCGCGCTTCCTTTTCGCTCGGAAGGAGGGGTGGAACGTGCCTCGCTACCCTCGATGGGCACGAGCGGTGGCACTTTCGGTGAGCTGTTATCGGGTAGTCTGAGTGGAGGTCCGAACCCCATTTGTTAGGGGACGACTAGCAGTCCAGAGACACACTCCAAGAGTACCAGAGGATTTCTCTAGTGGGTGCCGAGGCCGTTCGTTGGGCCTCGGTGGCTCGGTGCCTCCCTACGGTGGGATCCCATTCGGATACTTTCCTGCTGGTCTTGGACACAATTTTGGGCGTCCCAGGCATTTCGCTCGCTTAGGTCTCGGCCCTGTATAGGCTCGCCCACAATTGCCCCTGACTCTGTTATCCTGGGGCGGCTGTCGAAACCCTTTGGGGTCCAGCCTTCGAACCCCTAGATCGTAATGGGCTCAGAGCCCGATTCCTTCCTATGAAAGGAACAGGCCGCGGGAAATGTCCTCCCTATTGGCTTGGCCGCGGGTGGCGCGCCTTTTGAGGCGGTTTCATGGGGAGGCGAAACGACGCCTGCTACCGTAGTGGACGAGCGCGATGTGATGGACGGGACGTAACTGTTCACGCATTTAATGCGGGAGATGTGGGCGCATGGGCCGCCGAAATCGGCTCGTGGTTAACCGCGCCGGACGGGGAAAACCTCCCTAATTTCGTCGCCCGTTCGTTTCACCTCCTCCCTGCATAAATACCCGAAGAGTCTCGCCCCTCCTTATCTTACCTTGCCTACCACCTCCGTCGAGCCATCGCCAGAGCAGCGGGTGCCGGGAAGAAGAAGAGAGAAGAGCAAGTCTAGGGAGAAAGCGAGAAAAAAGCGAGAGCGTGGAGGGGGAGAGAAAAACTCACCGCCGCGCCCGATTCCTCCATCGCATTCATGGCCGGCAACGTCATCGTTGTTGAGGCAGGACCCCTAGGGATCCATCGGATGTCACTGAGGAGATGCTCCAGTCGCTTGTCGACGGTGGACTCCTCCGCCCGGTGACAGACCCTAGCAGGCCGGAGTGGATTGCTCCGTACGGCGAGCTAGAGCCGAGGCCCCGCGATGGCTACGTCGTGAGCTTCGTCTCCTTCCACGAGCGTGGCCTCGGCATTCCGGTGGACCGGTTCATGCGGGCGCTCCCGCATTACTACGGAGTGGAGCTCCACAATTTTAATCCCAACTCCATCGCTCAGGCGGCTATCTTTGTGGCCGTCTGCGAGGGGTATTTGGGGATCGCTCCCCATTGGGATTTGTGGCTCCACCTATTCCGGGTGGGGCATACTACCAAGCCGACGGGCACGTTGGGCAAGAGGAAGGCATCGAGGGCCAGAGGCTGCACTCTCCAAGTGCGTCAGGACCGCCTGCACCTCTACATCCTGGCCCAACTCGCGTCCTCCAACCGCCGGTGGTACACGAGTTGGTTCTACCTCCGCAACGACGATGGGGAACTTCCCCCTTATACTAGGCGGATTGTTGGGAGTTGCCCGGAGAAATGGAAATGGGGCATCCCGAAGGTCGACCAGCCCAAGCTGGAGCTGCTCCTGGAGGGGCTGGCGAGGCTGTGGAACCATGGCCTCACCGTCGCTGTGGTCGTGGCCGCCTTCCACCGCCGGAGGGTGCTGCCGCTGATGGCTCGACGGCGGCGGCTGTTCGAGATGAGGCCGGGTGAGCCCGTCGAAGGCACCCGGATGTCTTCCTCCGCCCTTGTCGATGCGGGACCCACAGGATACCCCGTAGGGTAGAAAAAAGATCTAGTCCAACTAGGATTCTTCCCATATAATCATAGTAGTAGAACTATTAGGTAATCCTACTAGGAAATCTCATTATAAACCGACTAGGACTCTGGCCTCCTGACTATATAAAGGAGGGCAAGGCTCCTGAGAGGGAGAGAACAATTGTACAACACAACACAACACATTACAATCAATCCAACGCAAAGGCTAACGCCGACTAGACATAAGGCTATTGCTCGATCTACGATCGAGGGCCTGAACCAGGATAAATCGACTGTCTCTTGCGTTAACCATCGAGTTCAGCATACGCCGAAGCCCGAACATACTGCCCCGGGTACCCCCGTGGCAGGCTATCGGTGGTGAAACATCGACAGCTGGCGCGCCAGGTAGGGGTTTTCGGTGATTTTGCTTCCGAGAGCTCGATGGACCTCGACAACATGATTTTCCCGACGGGATCAACTTTCATCTTTGGCTCATGGATCTACGAGGCAGACAACAACGGCAAGCTTCAAAGCCATCTCCTCGAAGATTTAGATCATCTAAAAGAAATTCCTATTCCAACGACTACAACGGATCAGCTCACTAGAAGATTCACGCAGCTCATAGTATCCGAATCAAATCGGATTTCACGACCACTCGTATCCGATTCGAATTCAAGCCCCAAAGCGAAGTTTCATCAGAGTATTTTCCAGAAACCGAGTTCTTTTTTGGCAAGATTCCGGAACACAACCCAAAACAACTCGGATTACCCCCAGATTTCTCTCAAGAAGTTGAGTTCTTCTCCATTTGGGCTCGACAACATGGCAAGATCCTATCAAGGATAGGTCGAAAGATTTTTCAATCCAAGATTCGGGATACCACTGACAGGAGCTCAGGAGGGCCTCATGCTAACGATAACATCGCGGGACTGTATCATCCACTGGCCAGATTCCGTTCCTGAAGGTAGCGGAACCCAACTAGTCGGCACGCCAACAACAGCTATTTTACCTTACCAAGAAGGAGACTCGATCTACGACACCGAGGCATCCACTAAAGTTATCAGCGACTCCGACAGTATGAAAACTAACACCAATAACAGAACGACTCATGCGCGAGAAGTGTTCATGGTTCGACGACCGCGATCACCATTAAATCCCCTAGAAGCACCCGATGTTAGATCATCAGATGAATTAGAATCCAACATATCACCCTTTGCCCAGGGCTACGATGGAGAAACAGATAGTCAGAAACAAGCTAGAGAAAGAAAAAACAAGTTGAAGCAAGGGCGCCAACACCGTGCTAGGCAGCATAGGGAAGCTTGGACCAGATACGAGTCAGAATTGGATGAGTACAACTAGAAGAAAATCACAACGAGAAGTCGAAGGGAGACGCACGGTGAATACGCCTTACGATAAGATTCGAGAAGCATTAGAAGAACTCGGAGCAACTTCGCATCCTGGTGAGAAGTATGAACAGCTTCCAGGACTTGCTCCAATCGACAATCCCGAGAACACATGAAGAGAAAGCTCGATCAAGACTACCCACCAGATCAACAACCCACTGGCAAGAAGATCAAAATCAAAGGAAATCCGCCTTCGAAAGACTTGGGACGGGTGGAAGCCATGACGGAGGAAGTAGGAAGGAACATAATCAAGGCCACCGATTTGAACAACCAAGGAAGACTAGGAGCAGGGTTCCTACCCAGACAACCTCGCAAAATTGTTCCCATCAGAATGATAGTTGGCCAGAGGAAGGCACCGAATCTGAATTCAAAGAAACCAAGGCTCACGACAGGTTCCCCTGTTTCACGAACAGGCTCGCATTGGTGCGATTACCTCACAAATTCAAACCATCTAATCACTCCAAGTATGATGGCAAGACCAAACCAAAGCAATGGCTCAGAATATATTCACAATTGATTGAACTAGCCGGAGGAGACGACGATATCAAAGCCCTTTTCTTCCCCATGGCACTAGAGGCCATGCCCCTCCAATGGTTCGATAAACTAAATCCAGGATCTATCAGAAATTGGGAGGATTTGCAGAGAGCTTTTTGTGAGAATTTCGCAGGAATCATTACACACCCAATCACTCATGTAGAACTAAAAGGACTCAAGCAAAAGGGAGGTGAAAGTCTCAGAAACTATTATTGGCGATTCGGCGAACTACGAGCTCAAGTGCATGACATAACCGAACGAGAAGTAATTGAAGCTTTTTCTCACGGAATCATGGCCAGATGGCAATTTCAAGACTTCTGCAAAGAAAATCCGAGAAACAATGAAGAATTCAAACGTACAGTAGAAAAGATGATTACTGCAGAAGAAAAAACACGAGAGAGGTTCCCGGACAGAAGCAACCAAGACAACCCGGACAGGCAAAATCAACGAAATAGCAGACATCAAGAAAGAAAACGTAGACCAGACAATATTGTGGCAATGGACGACAAATCAAACAAATTTCCCAAACCAAGAAGATATGATGACATTGAGAACATACGTTGCCCATTGCACCCTGGTGGGAGGCACACTATCGGAAATTGCTACACTTTCAATGATCGATACACAAGAAAAGATAGTAAGGAAAACACTAAAGAGGACAATCAGAAGAGAGAAGAAGACAACCACGAGGACAAAGGATTCCAAAAACCTAGGGGAACGGTAGCAGTGATTTTCTCAGGGGCTCCGGATTGCAGGAGCAAACATCAAGAAAAACTAGCACTGCGGACCATTATGACAGCAGAACCGGCTACACCAAGATACCTCAATTGGTCACAGTATCCTATCCAATTTACCAAAGAAGACCAATGGACTAGCGTGGGAAACGCAGGCCATTATCCATTGGTTCTGGATCCGACTATTGCTGGTATGACCGTCACCAAAGTACTAATCGATGGAGGAGCTGGGCTTAACATCATCTTTTCAGAAACCCTAAGGAAAATGGGGCTACAACTCGCCGGGATGATTACGCCAACAAGCACGCCTTTTTACAGAATAGTACCCGGCAAAGCAGCCATGCCACTCGGACAAATTACTTTACCTGTTACCTTTGGAACTCCTTCAAACTACCGAACAGAGTTTATCAAATTTGAAGTCGCCGATTTCGATTCATCATATCACGCAATCCTCGGACGTCCAGCACTAGCCAAATTCATGGCAATACCACATTACCCGTACTTACTACTTAAGATGCCAGGACCCAACGGTATCCTTTCCCTTCGAAGCAATTTAAAGCGCGCTTTTGACTGCGACGTTCAGGCGATCCAGATCGCAGCTAAAGCGCAAGCCGACAATGGAAGAAAAGAAATAGCCGCAATCGCTGCAGAAACAAGCCAAGAGGAATTAGAAATACCGGCTAAAAAGCCCAGCATCATCGCACCGCCAAAAGAAGCCGACATCAAGCAAATCGACTTAGGCACAGGCGACACCTCCAAGACAGCAACTATCAGTGCTCACCTCTCGGCAAAATAGGAACTCGCGCTCACCAACTTTCTTCGGGACAACAAAGATATCTTCGCTTGGAAGCCAGCCGACATGCCAGGAGTCCCAAGGGAGTTGGCTGAGCACAGAATCGATGTTAACAAAAGCTCCAAACCTGTAAAACAACGGCTACGACGATTCTCACCCGACAAGAAGGCAGCAATTAAAAAGGAAATAACAAAACTAATGGCAGCCAGATTCATCAAGGAGATCCTACATCCAGATTGGCTAGCAAACCCGGTCCTTGTACAGAAGAAAAACATGGACGAGTGGCGTATGTGCATCGATTACACAGATCTCAACAAACATTGCCCAAAAGATTCGTTCGGGCTACCACGCATTGACCAGATAGTTGACTCGACAGCAGGATCTGTGTTATTATCTTTTCTCGATTGCTATTCAGGATATCACCAGATCGCACTAAAAGAAGAAGACCAGAGCAAGACATCTTTCATCACCCCGTTTGGTGCCTACTGCTACAAGACCATGTCGTTTGGACTAAAGAACGCTGGCGCCACGTACCAAAGAGCTATCCAGACTTGCCTCGGGAATCAAATCGGTGAAAATGTGGAGGCATACGTGGACGATGTGGTGGTAAAAACAAAGAACCCAGACACTCTAATTGAAGATTTAAAGCAAACCTTCGAAAACTTGAAGAAATGGAGATGGAAATTGAACCCAAATAAATGTGTATTTGGAGTTCCCTCAGGACAACTACTCGGATTTTTGGTCAGTCAGCGTGGAATCGAAGCCAGCACCAAGCAAATTCGAGCTATAACAGAAATGGGCCCACCTAGAAGTGTCAAAGATGTTCAGAAACTAACAGGATGCATGGCGGCCCTCAACCGTTTCATATCAAGACTCGGCGAAAAAGGGTTACCTTTCTTTAAACTACTAAAGAAAACAGACAAGTTCGAGTGGACAATGGAGGCCGACGAAGCTTTCAAAAAACTTAAAGAATACCTCACTTCATCACCTATCCTGACACCTCCAAAGAAAGATGAAGATATGATGCTATATATCACGGCAACTTCTACCGTAATCAGCACAGCAATAGTCATAGAAAGAGAAGAACAAGGGCACGTGTATAAAGTGCAGCGTCCAGTATACTACATCAGCGAAGTACTGTCAGAATCCAAAACCCGGTACCCGCATGTACAAAAACTACTCTACGCCCTACTCATTACCTCACGGAAACTTTGCCACTATTTCGAAAGCCACAAGATTACCGTAGTGACAGATTTTCCACTCGGAGACATCCTACACAATAAAGACGCCACAGGGCGCATATCCAAATGGGCAGTTGAAATTGGAGCTCTTGACATCAATTTCACCCCACGGAAAGCAATCAAATCTCAAGCCCTCGCCGATTTCGTGGCCGAATGGATAGAGATTCAACAGCCCTTATCAGATATAATCCTCGACCACTGGAAGATGTACTTTGACGGATCACTCAAACTAGGCGGGGTCGGTGCAAGCGTCCTCCTCATTTCTCCAGAAGGAAAACAACTCAAGTACGTCCTTCAGATATTATGGCAAGCTACAAATAATGAAGCAGAATATGAAGCCCTCATCCACGGGCTACGAGTCGTGATTACCCTCGAAATAAAAAGACTACTCGTATACGGCGATTCAGCAGTGGTCATCAACCAAATCAACAAAGATTGGGACTGCACCAAAGAAAACATGGGTGCTTATTGTGCTGAAATACGAAAACTTGAAAAACACTTCCAAGGATTAGAAATTTTACACGTCCTACGCGATTTCAACATTGCAGCAGATGTCCTTGCCAAGCTCGGATCAGACAGAGCAAAGGTTCCACCCGGCATATTCATAGAAGAGCTATCAGTTCCCTCTATCAAACAACCCGGTGAAACAACACATGAAATTCAGGCTAAAGGCGTTTAGATCTTAATAATCAACACTTCATGGACCCAAGTTTTCATTGACTATATCAAAGAAAACAAATTACCAGCAGATAAGGTACAATCCACCCAAGTTGCTCGCAGAAGCAAAAACTACGTTCTAGTAGGAGATAAACTTTACAGAAGAGCAGCATCATCAGGAGTACTCCTAAAATGTGTCTCATTTGAAGAAGGTAAAGAGATCCTAGACGAAATACACTCACGTTGCTGCGGAAATCATGCCGCTTCAAGAACACTAGTTGGCAAAGCATTTCGCACCGGATTCTACTGGCCAACCGCTTTAAAAGACGCAGAAGAGCTTGTCAGAAAATGCAAAAGTTGCCAAATGTTTGCAAGACAAGCCCATGTACCAGCTCACAATCTTATCTGCATCCCACCCGCTTGGCCTTTTTCCTGCTGGGGGCTAGATCAAGTAGGACCCCTGAAAAAAGCAAAAGGCGGCTTCGAGTACATCTTTGTAGCAATCGACAAGTTCACCAAGTGGATCGAATACAAACCACTCGCGAAATACAGCGCAACCAAAGCAGTCGAGTTCATCCAAGACATTACGCACCGCTTCGACATGCCCAATCGAATCATCACAGATCTAGGCTCCCCCTTCACAGCTACAGAATTCAAGAGCTGGGCACAAGACTGTGGTTTTAGTATAGACTATGTGTCTGTTGCACATCCAGAGGCCAACGGACAAGTAGAAAGGGCTAATGGACTCATACTAGCTGGATTAAAGCCAAGATTATACGAAGAACTAGTGGACTATGGGTCCAAATGGATTGAAGAATTACTGAAAGTAGTATGGGGACTACGAACTCAAATAAGCAGAGCAACAGGCTACTCACCTTTCTTCCTAGTTTATGGGTCAGAGGCCGTACTACCTACCGACTTGATCTGGACATCCCCAAAGATAGAGCAATACGATGAAGGAGAAGCGGAACACACAAGAAGATTAGAACTCGACAGCTCAGAAGAAATCAGAATAAACGCTACCCTCCAATCAGCCAGATACCTACAAGGTTTAAGACAGCATTACAACAAGAGCACCCAACCTCGATCACTACAAGTCGGAGACTTAGTACTAAGAAGGATACAAAAGACTGATGGACGACATAAGCTACTCAGTCCATGGGAAGGCCCGTTCATCGTCACAAAAGTCACCGGACCAGGCACATACAAGTTAATGACCGAAGATGGAAAAGAAGTCAGCAATACATGGCACATCAGCCAGCTAAGAAGATTCTACGCATAAAAACAACTCAAGAAGAAACAGATATGCAAGCCACAAGGGACCTACTTTCACAAACAACAAAAGACAATACTCTTCAACAACATATGTATTAGTTTATACTCATGATCAATAAAAGATGATATTCATCCACAGCATGTCTTGTCATGACTTCCAACGAGTTGTTTTTACGAAACAAAAAGCAAAATGGCTGAAAACATGCCTGAGCATTCCGGTCGAGAGCAAAATAGCTAAAAAACGCTTGAGCCCGCCGATGAGGGTAGCTAAAAGCTAACACCCGAAACAAAAAGCAAAATGGCTGAAAACATGCCTGAGAATTCCGGCCGAGAGCAAAATAGCTGAAAAAACGCTTGAGCCCGCCGATGAGGGTAGCTAAAAGCTAACACCCGAAACAAAAAGCAAAATGGCTGAAAACATGACTGAGCATTCCGGCCGAGAGCAAAATAGCTGAAAAAACGCTTGAGCCCGCCGATGAGGGTAGCTAAAAGCTAACACCCGAAACAAAAAGCAAAATGGCTGAAAACATGCCTGAGCATTCCGGCCGAGAGCAAAATAGCTGAAAAAACGCTTGAGCCCACCGATGAGGGTAGCTAAAAGCTAACACCCGAAACAAAAAGCAAAATGGCTGAAAACATGCCTGAGCATTCCGACCGAGAGCAAAATAGCTGAAAAAACACTTGAGCCCGCCGATGAGGGTAGCTAAAAGCTAACACCCGAAACAAAAAGCAAAATGGCTGAAAACATGCCTGAGCATCCCGGCCAAGAGCAAAATAGCTGAAAAACGCTTGAACTCGCCAATGAGGGTAGCTAAAAGCTAACAAAAAGCAAATTGGCTGAGTCGACCGAAATTTCAACTTCAAAAGACCCTCCAGCACTTCGTTCCGAAAAGCAAGAGGCTCGGGGGCTACATCCAGATAGGAACATTTTTTCCTCAGGAAAGCACAAGCGCCACTCAAGAAAGCACTCGGATGCCGAGTCATAGCACGGACAAAGCACTCGACGGATCACAAAGGAAAGAAGAAAAGAAAAGTACTCAACAAATCGAGGGGCCTCGTCAGAATAACGCACAGAGTTGTCTTACAGAGCAGAGACGGGAACAAGACAACGTACTCAGCAAGTCAAGTAACTTCAACCGCACCCAGGCAAAGAATACATCGACAAAGATAAAGAATCTTCATTTAAAAAGAAGTGTAATATTACAAGAGGACGCTTAGCCGAGTCAGGCGTTGTCATTAGAAAGGGAAATATCAATATTTAGACTATCTACAACCCTACTGGCTAGATCTTCAACCTCGGGCTCCATCCTTTCAACGGCGTCAAGATATTCTTGGCTTTCAGCTTCTTCTGCTATCTTGGAGAGAGGCGCTTCTAGAGCAAGGACCCAGACCTGGGCCAGCACATTCTTGGTACATACTTGGGCACACCTCTTCGCGAACTCTTGAAAACGAGTCGGAATCTGGGGAATGAACTACGCCCAAGATTGCCCATCATCCGCTGGAGTCCAAAGGACATCGGCCACCGAACGAAAAGATTTCCACAAGGCATTCCAATTCTCGGTAGCCGTCGCCAGCTTCCCGGACAAGCCTTCAATGGTTTTTTGGGTCTGCACAAGATCTCTGTCAGCTCCATGCCTAATCAGCCTAGCAAGGGCGAGTTCTTCCTCAGCATGAGTATTTACCTCCTCAGCTCTATTATGACTAGAACGGACAAGGGCCTTCATTTCATCAATACTCTCTGAGAGCTTCTGCTTCTCAACTTGGAGAGCTAGACAGAACACCAAAGAACAAGTCAGCGGAAAAAGAAGTCAAAATACAAGAAGAAACAGGCAGAACCCGCGGCACCTTTGCATTCATTCTTCACAGACTCCATCGCAGCATCTCTCTGTTTCTCCGTCTCCACTACCCGGGCGCGAAGGGCTTTCTCCTCCTTTTGGTGCAATTGACGCTCCATCTCCAACTCAACCCGGAGAAGGTCAAGATCGGCTTTCAGAGCGTCCACCTCCGAAGACAACTTCCTCTCATTTTCAGATGAGAAAAAGAAGCCAGAATGATCACGAGAAAAAGACTGGGCAAAAAGAAGCAAAGAGAAACAAAGCGTAAGGATAGAAGAAAAAACAAGCATGCAAAAGAGGAACGACAGTAAAACCTACCTGGAGCTTTTCACCAAAAGAAGTCACGAGGGTCGACAAGCTCCCCCAGGCTACGGTCAGCTCCGATAACCGATGAGTGGCATCGAACTGTTGCACCACGTCACCGAAAAAGGAGGGGCCGCCGGAGACAAGAGAAGGGGAAGGAGAGGCCGGCTGGGGCGAAGGAGGAATGACCAAAGTGACCTCCAGGGAAGCCAGAGCCAAACCCTCAGAAGAACCCAGCGCGACGGCCACAGTTACCTCCGGAGCGACCAAGTCAACTCCGCCAGGTAGTTCTGAAGCCCCCGCGGTGACTTCATCAACATAATGTTGTGAGTCCCGAGGCTCGAAACTCGTTGGCGCGGCGGGAGGCAGAGAAGAAGCCGATGAAGAAATTAGAGAATACGAAACACTAAAAAGTGATAAAAGGAAACACCAATAAGAACCAGAAGAAGGAAGATAAAAGCCAAAGAGATAAAGCTAGAATTTACTCACCCGACTACTTTTTTCTTCGCAAAAGAGATAAAGCTAGAATTTACTCACCCGACTACTTTTTTCTTCGCAAAACCAAGAGAAGGCCTCGTAGGGGGAACCACGACGGTGAAGACGTCCCCGCAACCCAGCGACGAGAGCGGGACAGCAGACAATGGAGCCGCGGAAGAAGCTGGGGCTGGAGCCGTGGAAGAAGCCGGGGCTGAAGAAGAAGCTGGGGCTGGGGCCGTAGAAGAACTCCGCACTGGAGGAGCGGAACAGCTCGGGACAGAGGCAACCAAAGAACTCGACACCAGAGCTTCAGAAGAAGTCGGCGCGGGAGCCTCGGAAGAACTCACACCCGACCTCCGATTACTTCAAAAAGTCCAAGACTAAAATTCAAAACAAAGAGGAGAAATTCAATGCAACAAGAATATGAAAAACAACTCACCGCCGCATGACGAGGGGGACTTCATCATCCTCTTCTTCTTCAGCCAACGAAACCAGAGCACCCGCTAAAAAGGAGATGAAAAGTACTCGGTTCAAGAGAGAAACATGAAAATAAAAGAACAAAAGAGTATTAAATGTGCTCACCTAAGAGCATGCTAGCAACAACTGGAGTACCTGAGGGAGTACTTGGTTTGCGAGGCTTCTTGGAGACAGGCAAGCCAGATGAAGACCCGTCCATTCGCCCCCTCTTCGGGACACTGCGAGGACCGCGAGGGACTAGACGAGGAACATACTCTTCATATACATCAACAAATCTGAAAGAAACCCCAGGAAGGGCTGTAAAGGTTTCAGACTTACTAATTGTAGAAGTACCAGCTAGACGATCCCCAGTCTCCGCCACGGCAGGGAGAACACCAAGGGGGATCGGATCGACAAAATTCCGCCCAAGCTCCTACGAAAAAAGATAAAACACCAAGACAAAGAAAAGCTAAGCAAGAACGGATGCAGCAAGAGTACATAAAGAACTCAAATAAAAAGATAGACAACTCACAGCTGGGGGCGGGTTGATGGCCGAGAACTCAGAGACGGCAGGAGGAATGACGCTCACTCCTTTCAGCATCTTCTAGAGGTGCTCGAGTACCTCCTCACCGGTCAGCTCAAGAGCTGGGACCATGCGTGAAGGATCCTCGGCCCCAGAATACTCAAAGCCGAGATGTTCCCGCTCTTTCAAGGGCTGAACCCGGCGATGAAGAAAGCTTGAGACAATACCAAAGCCGGTCAATCCCTGCTGTTTCAACGTGCTAATCCTATCAAGGAGTGGCTGGATCGCTTGAATCTCAGCAGGGGACTCAAGCTTCTTGTCCCACCGGTCATTCGCCACAGGACCGGATCCGGAGTGAACAACAAGAGAAGGGATCAAATTGGCAGCGTAAAACCACTCGGCATGCTAATCTTTGACAGAATCAACCAGGTCATAGTCAAAAAACTTAATTTTGAGACCCTGGCGAAACTGAATCCCGCAACCGCTGAGGGCACTGGTTTCTTCACAGCAGGGTTGGGGTTTCAGGCGAAAGAAAAAGCAAAAAAGAGATAGAGAAGGAGGGATCCCAAGGAAGGCTTCACAAAGGTGAACAAAAACAGAAAGATGGAGAACGGCATTGGGGGTTAGATGGTTCAGACTAACCCCGAAATAACCAAGAAACTGATGAAGGAAGGCGGAAGCAGGAAGACAGAGTCCAGCACGGACAAAGGAAACAAAAAGGACAATCTCACCAGGACCCGGAGCCGAAACCCGATGCTCGCCCGGAACTCTCCATTCAGCGATGACTTTGCTTTGGATCAAGCCATCACTAACGAGCTCGCGCAGCTGGTCTTCACTTGTTGTTGGAGCCGGCCAAACTTTCTGAGCTGCCCTCATGGCCATGAACTCCTGGTTTTCAATCAAAGACAGGGATGACTCCTCGTCCACAAAGGTCGCCTGAGACTTGCTTGCGGTTTTCTTCTTTCCCATGAACTGGCGGAAGCAAAAAAGGCGCTAAAGGAGATGAAGCTAGAATGATGGTGCTCGGGTGATGGCGACAATGATGGCGGCGGATTTTTGAGAACTAGGGTTTAAAGGCAAGAGCTGGGCGACAAAGAAAAGGAAGATAAAAGGTCTTTAAATAGATTTCTCAGTAATACAAATGGCCCACAAGGCCCATTAAAGCACAGTGTGGGAATGCAACGGTCCATTTACCGACGCAGCTAAAACGACGGAGGGCACGAATCCTCACAATGGTAAAAACCAACGGGCAGATTTCAGACTTATCCGTCCAACGCCACGGCAGGATTATCAGATCGATACAAGAACGACCCGTCAAACCAAGAAGAAAGAAAGAAGAAAGAAAGGGCTACCTCACGAGGAACAAAAGAACCCAGTTATGTAAGAAAGAACTCAGTAGTCTCATGAACGATAGGGATCACAATAGAAAAGTCAAAGACAACTCAGAAGACAAGATTCGTTACATTACAAGCGATTTCAAAAATAGAAGATTACAAATCGTACAAGACCCAATGAACTCAGCACCATGAAAAGCAAAGTAGCAAAGAGGAACACGGACACGACTAGGCTCTGGAACGACTACGTGTCCCAAATTGCTACTCGGAAGGACAAACTGCCATTAGTTACACTGTTTTCTTCAAAGGACGAACGCAGTGCATCCAAGGCGGAAATCAACAGCACGGCAGAGCAACATGGAGCATAGAAGACCGGCAGGCATCTGTCTACCCAAGACCGATGTGATGCTGGATATGGTGTTGATCTGCACCGGACGGTCTCAAGACAGGCGACGAGGATCAACCCAGAACTGCCGGATGAAGGAACGAAGCCCACATCACAAGACTTCCTCCAACTACCACCAGGTACATCCTGGCACAATGCTGTCGCAGGATCAGCCTACCTCTAATCCCTATCACAAGACTTCCTCCATCTATGACAAGACACACAGAAAGTACAAAACATGCCCGGGGGCTGCTCTACTTCACAAACTATCATGTTCATGACCACCAAGGTTTCAACAGAATATCCAATGAATGAAAACAAGCACTCATGGACAGTATTTATAGACCAAAGGATCGGCGCACATAGACTAGGAGTACCAACGAAATAGGCCTAACAAAGGACACAGTGAAAAGACATGACACAATAATGGACAACTCAGGCAAGAAGAAGCAGTACTCGAAGACGGGCATATTCGGAAGAATATACCAACACAGTACAACCCGTGAACAAAAGGCATTTACACTCAACCACCACCATACAACTACATCTAACAATAGCAAAACTATCAAAGAATACGCCAAAACCACGCATCCGAGTTCTTCCTGAACAAAACAACACGGATATACGCTCGGGGGCTTGGACGGCATCATAGCTTAAACAACACTGAGCTAGGGAGCTCGGCCTTAATTTTCACCTATTCCCGGAGGCTCGGAACCAAAGACAAAAGACCAAGGATACAAGAAACTCAAGACTACAACGACGACACATCAAGACTCTTCATCCGACTTCTTTTCTAAAAAGAAGAACTCGGAGAAAGCACAGGGCCTACACTCAGTGAGTGCACTTTTTTGACATAAGCTCGGAGGCTGCTTACCGCAAAACTACTCGGATGATGACGTAATCCAAGTCTCGGGGACTACTTCAGAATACAAAATTTTCAAACAACATAAAGGATCAAGACCCTCCAACTTTTTGTTCCAAATAGCAAGAGGCTCGGGGGCTACACTCAGTGAGTGCACTTTTTCTTCGAAAAAGCGCACGTCACCAATAGGCTTCCTCAACGCAGACCACTTCAAGACATTACGGCAAAAAGAACCCAGAACAAGCCATGTTCAAGCGAGTTCTTTTTGATAAAATTTCAACGAACAATCAGGGCAACTTCAAGACAGGATCCTCCAGCTCCTTGTTCCAAATAGCAAGAGGCTCGGGGGCTACAACTAGATGGATGCACTTTTTCTTCAAAAGCACTCACCACCCAAAGATCCCAAGAAGCGCTACAAGGTTTCACTTCAGAAAACGCTCGGATGATATTTTGTTCCTACTCAACAAGACCAGAAGGAGCAGAGCGAGATTTTCAGAGCTCAACCATGAAGTGCTCGGGGGCTTGTCGATGCGGGACCCACAGGATACCTCGCAGGGTAGAAAAAAGATCTAGTCCAACTAGGATTCTTCCCATATAATCGTAGTAGTAGAACTATTAGGTAATCCTACTAGGAAATCTCATTATAAACCGACTAGGACTCTGGCCTCCTGACTATATAAAGGAGGGCAGGGCTCCTGAGAGGGAGAGAATAATTGTACAACACAACACAACACATTACAATCAATCCAACGCAAAGGCTAACGCCGACTGGACGTAAGGCTATTGCTCGATCTACGATCGAGGGCCTGAACCAGGATAAATCGACTGTCTCTTGCGTTAACCATCGAGTTCAGCATACGCCGAAGCCCGAACATACTGCCCCTGGGTACCCCCGTGGCAGGCTATCGGTGGTGAAACATCGACAGCCCTCTCCGACGAGGAAATTCACCGTCGGGTGGGGGAGACGGTAGATGTGAAGTTGAGGGGCGGCAACCTGACCCCCTTCGCGATGCGACCGTCGCGGGGGTTTCTTTCGCTGGTAAGTCGAGTGCCGCTGCAGCCTCTGAGCCTCCTTAATCTCCCTTTATCCCTTGTTTCCTTATGCGCGTTTGTGGTTTGTTCAGGGGATGAGGGACGTGCGCTCCTCCCCGCCGCCCGTTCCCGAGGACACGGGGCAGCGGGCGATTAACCGCGCTCACGCCGATGCGTAGAAGAAGTGGAAGGATGCTAAGGCGGCGAAGCGCACGAAGCACATCCTTGCGCGCGAGGCGTTGGATAAGCGCCGCCGTCAGCAACGGAAGGAATTTCTCCCGTTGGAGGAGTCCCCGTCGACGTCGTTGTTGACGGAGGCCTCAAACGAGAATGACAAGGGCGAGGTGGGGCGAGGCCCCCTAGACCACCTTCCGGACGTCGAGGAGGTGGCGCCCGAGGCATCGGTAAGCAGCCCGGCACCCCCGGGAAGGGGAGAGGAAGCGGACCTGGGGCCGGCGGTGGCCCCCTCCGGGACCGTGGCCGACACGCCCGAGGCGCGGGCGTTAGGCAAACGCGCCAGTCAGCCCGGTAAGCTCAGGCGGTCGCGGTGGAGCCGGTGGCGGTGGAGGCGACTGCCACCGGCCCCGCAGAGGATCGAAGGGGCGCCGGGGTCCGCCGAGGACCGACCGGCGCCGGTGGATACGGATGCGACGCCACTGCCGCCGCCTCCGCCAGTTGCGGAGGAGGTTTGCT